>NC_135497.1:484465158-484627658 GCF_052857255.1 Amblyomma americanum | reverse complement strand
CTTTCGGTTAGAGAGAGAGGGTCACCACAGCCCTTCCCAGGTTCACCAATGACAGTCGCCCCCAATAGACTAGGTTACAGGAGCACGCAACTGCTCCCGGCGTTACGCCTAGGGCCTTCATCGCCGAGGCCCGCCGCCCGCTGGGTTACAGGAGGACGCTACCCCTCCCACGGTTACCCAGTCTGGGAGCATCTCACGTCTGCTGGAGCACTCCTCAGCCCCGGTCGCAGACTTAGACTACGTCCAGGGAGCCAAACCCTCCGGTTCCGCCACCCTTCCCTTAGGGCGCGGTTTCAGTGTCCGCCGATATATGAGACAGATACTGCGCCATTTACGTTTCCACTAAACCAATTATTATTAATATTATATTTACTAACTTAAAAAGCCTATTTTTAAAAATTGTGTAAAGTCGTAGGTGAAACGCCCCCAAAACGGACCTGTGAGACGCCTAACCGAACCTCTTTCTTCCTTTCTCTTTTCACTCCCTCCTTTATCCCTTCCCTTACGGCATAGTTCGGGTGTCCACCGAATGTGCTGGACGGGAAGCGCCAAATCTGAAAAGTCAAAATGCGTAACTTGAAAAAGACGTTGTATTCAGAGTAAATATGATTAATTAAGGCAAGAAACTGACACAATGAGTAAACGCGGTGGTAGCGAACCAACGCGGCTGCCATCGTAACACATGGTTTCGCATTCCTCCACGTCAGCAGAGTTCCGGGTTCGAACCCGACCGCGGCGGCTGCGTTTTTATGGAGGCAAAACGCTAAGGCGCCCATGTGGTGTGCGATGTCAGTGCACGTTAAAGACCCCCAGGTGGTCGAAATTATTCCGGAGCCCTCCACTGCGGCACCTCTTGCTTTCTTTCACTCCCTTCCTTATTCCTTCCCTTACGGCGCGGTTCAGGTGTCCAAAGATATATGAGACAGATACTCCGCCATTTCATTTCCCCAAAAACTAATTATTGTTATCACGTGAGCAGGCTTAAGACCCTCATAATTTTGCACGCAGAATTAACCTGCAGGGAAGAAGAGAGCTTAATTATTAGAATTGGACTCCTTCTCGGGGACTCGCACTAGGGCTAGCTGCGTCAGCATCGCGGTCTATCTCATGGAGCTCTTGATGGCGATAATGTACATGTTGGCAACTCTTTGGAAAACGGGTGCACGCGTTGTGGTGACCCGCCAAAAAAAACTCAAGGGAAAATAAACCAAATAAAAAATACGCACTGCGCGCGCACCCCCCCCCCTTACACACACGCACACAGTCAGTCACCAAAGCCTCTCAGTTTGGATGACTGATGTCCTTATAAGGACCTGCGCCTGGCTTGAGTCCACCAGCAGTGTCGCATGCGTGCCTTGGTGATTGCAGTGCCCATTTCAAGCTCCACTTCATGAAGCCCAGTGCTTCAGCGAGGGTGGCGCCCTCCCTCGACTGCGGGACCTGCTTCGCGCAGTGCAGCACTGCCCGCTCCATGGCCCGCTGCAACGTTGGCCCGCTGAGAGTCACTCCCGCTGACTGCAGTGGCGCCATCTGCTGGAAGCGCAACCAGTCACTGGAACTGCCCGTTTCTTTTTATTTGTTTGTGCGCCAGAAAGTTAGCTGGGTGTTGTGGGGCTACAACCAGCCAGCTAACTTTCTGGCTAGTTGTTGTGGGGCTTTTACCCGCCGCGGTGGCTCAGTGGTTAGGGCGCTCGACTGCTGATCCGGAGTTCCCGGGTTCGAACCCGACCGCGGCGGCTGCGTTCTTATGGAGGAAAAACGCCAAGGCGCCCGTGTGCTGTGCGATGTGAGTGCACGTTAAAGATCCCCAGGTGGTCGAAATTATTCCGGAGCCCTCCACTACGGCACCTCTTTCTTCCTTTTCTCTTTCACTCCCTCCTTATCCCTTCCCTTACGGCGCGGTTCAGGTGTCCAACAATATATGAGACAGATACTGCGCCATTTCCTTTCCCCAAAAGCCAATTATTATTGTAGGGCTTAAGTAGCTTAACGTCCCAAAGTGGCACATGTGGGCTACAGGGGACGGCTTAGCGGGGGCTCCGAATTAAGTTAGACCGCATCTTGTGGATATTTAATGCGCTCTGGCATCGCACAGCTGATAATAATAATAATTGTTTTTTTGGGGGGCGGAAGGAAATGGCGCAGTATGTCTCATATCGGCGGACACCTGAGGAAGAAAGGTGCCGTAGTGGAGGGCTCCGGAATAATTTCGACCACCTGCGGATCTTTAACTGACATCCCACAGCACACGGGCGCCTATGCGTTTCGCCTCCAGTGAAACGCGGCCGCCGCGGTTGGGTTCGAACCCGGGTACGCCGGATCAGTAACCGAGCGCCTTATCCACTGAGCCACCACGGCGGGTGAGTTTGAAAATTGAAAATTGGTTTTTTGGGTAAAGAAAATGGCGCGTACACCTGAACCGCACCGTAAGGGAATTGGATTAAGGAGGAACTGAAAGAAGAAAGGAAGAGGTGCCATAGTGGAGGGCTCCAACCACCTGGGGATCTTTAATGGCGGATTTCGACCACCTGGGGATCTTTAATGTGCACTGACATCGTGCTTCATCTAAACTTAAACGCGGCCGCTGCGGCGGCCATGATTGGACTATGGTCCTCCGGTTCAGCAGCAGAGCCCCTTTACTACTGAGCCACAGCGGCGGCGGGTAAGCGCCACAAGGGATTAAAGGAGCATGGGGTTTTAGGCCGGTACACATCTATTTCTTTCAGCATCTTTTTCCTCGCATATATATTCCTGAGTGAGGGAAATGAATATGGCAATCAAAACTAACGCGGCTTTGTTTGCTTTTAAATCTGACATTTGTAATTAAGCATTGTCATTTCCTTAGAAACATGACTGAAAGGCCACAGAAAAATAATACTGATTTACATTCCAACACTTCTAGCTGTGCCTAGTTCTTTCCAACATTATTTCAGTATAGTCACCTTGTATGCAAGTATGCTCATTTTTTACCTGCCTGAGTACACGTAACCTTGTGGGTTCATAATTTAAACCATTTCCAAGATTGCTATTTTTCGATTTCCTCCTTTTTGCATGCCTCAATTCACAGTGTTCAGGTCTATAGGCTTGCCCGTTATCCTATGCTTGACATGCGTGGTTCTTCTGTGCTTCCAGCCTTACTGTGCACCTGACAGTGGATGACATCAGTGAGATCGCGTCCCGCTGGGAGGAGGAGTCTTACCAAGGCAACGTGGATGAGTGCCGGCCGCCACACGAGCGTGTGCTCCTCGTGCATGCTCTTGATGCTGACTGCACGTCCAAGAACAGTGAGATCTGCAAGTATGACATCCTGGACGCACATGTGCCCTTCTCCTTAGACTTTGAAGGTGAGCCACCTGCAACAAGGAATCTCTTTTGTTGTCAACGGCATTACTTTTTTAGGAATATCCAGGGCAATGTTGGTTACAGCTGGCACAGGACAGGGTTAATTGGATATCAGTTGGAATTAACAGTCTGTCATGCAATGGATGTAGTCAAGCTATCATGATGGTGATGAAGAAGGAGATTCCCATACCTCGGTATCCCTATGCAGTTTAACACCCACTATTAGGCATCCTAGATAACAAGTTCACTAGTCAGACATGGGAGTTTTGGTTGTAGCTAATTGCAATGAATCTGGTGGTGCCATGAACCCTTGAGAATGCCCCTTGTTCAGCTCTGAGTGTAAAAACGCACAGTTATGGTGTTGCATGGGTGGACGAGCAATGGGAGCAGAGCATCAGCATAGCTGCCAAACTAGCATGGCCAGGGGAAAATGGTTCACTACAAAGAAATAACAGCTCCAGTAAGAGCTAGTTCTCTTGCCACATTGCCCACATGGCACACAGCATGCATGCACATACACGTACATGCACACACACACACACACACACACACACACACACACACACACACACACACACACACACACTTGCACTATGGCCTAAGAGGCCGCACAGAGATGTGGCTACAGCACACCACAATGAAGCGGGTGGACCAGTGCCAGAGAAACTTGTGCTTCTAGAGCATCACCAGATCCATGCACGCTTGTAGTGCATTTGCATACACAATCGTTGCAGCAGGGGAACATGGCCCTGTACAGCCGCCCGCGCTAAGTCTCTACTCCACCATAGACTGCTGAACTCTGGTGGACTCCCTGCATGTTTCTATATCAGTGCCTTAGTTGATGAGTGTTGTTTATTTGCTTTCTTGCCTCCTCTTCTGAGGGCCACCAGTTCCTGTGGTTAGTCCAACTAATAAACTTCTATTACCTTTGATGAGAGCTAGTTTAATGCCTTCATAAATAAGGTGTTATGTAACTAGCCTTATGTTTTGTTTACACTTTGTTTTGTGTGGGTACAGTTTTTTTTGTGTATGTTATGAATGAGGACGCATAGCCACAGTGTATTGAGCATATAAACACTGCTGTGTTTCTGCATTTTTTCAAACAGACCATAAATGCTATCTGAATTAGGATACATGATGTCACACTTAAGCGCGGTGTTATCACAGGTTACATTTGCGTTCTGACTTGGCAACGTCAAGCAGTGTTCATGAGTTACACCAAACTATATTTTATATTTCCATTCCTTTCACTTTTCTTTTCCTGTTGTCAGAGCTTGTTCTCAAATTTTCTGCACCTTAGTCTTGTGATCATGTGCTTTAATCTGCTAGTTCTTGAAGAAGCATGCCTTTCTTGTTCTGTGCTGCAGGCAGCATCTGGACCACAGAGCCCCTGGATTGGGCAGCAAGCAGCAACCACATATTCCAGGTGGTGGCCATAGACTGTAGCATGAAACAGAGTCATCCGGTCACTGTCACTATCAAGGTCAACAGGGTCTGCAAGGTTGGATGGAAAGGTAAATTTGGCTGTAGATATTAAGAGTGCATGTATCCTTCTCCAGCTTTCTTATAATTAACTTACAAAATGTGTGGCATGTGCTATAGTGTCTGCATGATAATGTAGATGGGGTGCGCCCCAAATTACAGCAACCAGTGCAGGTCACATGTGCATTTATATTTGATAGCAGACAGTACAAGACCGGGTAACATATGTACGATTAAAGCCAGGAATTACTGATTATCATCTATCTGAGCACAGGTTTACAGCTACAAAGAGAAACCGCATACTACACTTAAACATTTACATTCCAAACACTTGCACTTTGCCATGCACTTGTAGCAAAATTTGCCGCTGGTCTACTGAATTAGCTGTACATCTTTAAAGAAAGGTTAGCCAAATGTTTTGGTGCATAACTGTTAGCATAACATGAGACACAACAATTTCATGTGGAAACGGTTGGTCTTTTGGAATACCAGCCCAGTCAACCATGTGGTATCCTCTGGACATCCACTCGATATTGCCCTGAAGGTATCCGATATCAGTATGATGTCCATAAATGCTCAAATTATGTCCACTGGACATCGTCTGGACACATGTTTGGTTGCATAATGGAAATCCACAGAATTTCCTAGGGAGACCCAATACGATGACAAGAGGATATCCTGTCAACATCTTCACAAAATATTTTAAGTTTACTTTTGATGTCTTACTGACATCTCCTTTCAGTCTTCTGGATGTGCAGAATGACATTATTCTCATTGAAGAGGATATCCTGTCAACATCTTCAGAACATATTTTAAGTTTTCTTTTTGTCTTACTGACATCTCCTTTCAGTCCTCTGGATCCAGAATGTCAGTTATTCCCATTGAGCATTAGGTATGCATGAACCCTGAACACCCCATCGAATTTAGGCAGTTGCTTCATGCACATACAAAACACTTGGACTGATAAACTACCAAAAATTTTTGAAACTTTTTATTTAGCACTATTCAGTTTGCTCGGTCCATTTGCTTGGTTCATTTTGCTTCATGCGCCACTTCCAGTGACCTGTGAAAATAAGAAAACGCTTAAACTGATGACAAGCAAACCATGGAGCAGTTTTCAAGTAATCACTGATTCCAGGCCAGGAAAGCTAGCCGTAACTAAACATGACCAACAAGGAGCCCTACATTTGAATCTTTTGAACTATGTTACATTGAATCGATAACTGATGAGCACAGAGCAGAAGCGAGCATCAATTCACTAAGCATTTCATCAGCACCCAAAAGGCACAAACCATCCTCACTTTCACCAAAGGCATGTCATGACTCGCAACTACAAATTACTATGAAACCTCACCTGTGGCAAAGTTACCAGTAATACTGCCTAGTAGGTGGCCAACAGGTGTATGTTAAAGAATGAGGAACAAAAAAAAATTACATCACTGTCACTTTTAGAGTCACTACTGAGAACAGAATGTGTGCACGAATCAAAATTAGAATCACCGTCACTTTGCAACAAAGGTATTCCAGCATTTTTTGTGGTCAGATCCAGAAGCCTCTTGCATTTCGTGTGCACCGTCAATCACTGCAGAACTGGACGGAAGTCTTAGATCGGCGCTGGGTGTATCGGATTGCTGCTCTGAATGCCCAATAAAAGCAGATTCGCATGCATCACGATCACAAGCGTTTTCAAACAGAACTCTCGTTGCCGGCTCGCACGGCTCTGTTGCATTCCCGCTATCTTCAAACAGTGAAAATGATGTTTGAGCTATTCTTCTACCAGCAAGAACTGGCATGGCGAGAAATGCGTACAAACTCCAAAATCAGAAAACAAGCACTTGCCTCTGACACGTGTTGTCGCTGGCTTCTGGAAGCATGGACGAAATACAGGCAGGGCAAGGGTTAGCCGGGCGCAGTACAGGTGGTCCCGCATTTAAAGCACATGCCCCTACACTCTAAAAAAAAAGGTAGTTGCAGTTACTAACTTTTAGGGTTGTAACTGCTTGTCACATATGTTACTACCTAGGTAGTAACTGTAGGTAGTAACTGCAAGGTAGTGGTTGTTACTACCTCCAGAGAGGTAGTAACAGGAACTACCCTATGTAACAGTTACTACCCTTGGGGTAGCAAGTATAGCTACCTTTAATGTAGTAACCGCAACTACCTAGAGTGGCATTTACTACCTCTGGAGGTAGTAACAGGTACTACCTTAAGTAACAGGTACTACCCTTGGGGTAGTAAGTAGAGCTACCTTTAATGTAGTAACGGCAACTACCCATAGTGGCATTTACTACCTCTGGAGGTAGTAAGTAGAGCTACCTTTAATGTAGTAACGGCAACTACCTATAGTGGCATTTACTACCTCTGGAGGTAGTATCGGGAACTAATTTTAGGAATACCTACTATACCCTGGATAGTAGTGATCGCAACCACCTTTTGCAAGCAGCTCTGCTTTGTTGTTGATGAGGCAACCACCAGCCTGAATGTTGGCTAACAAAAGTTACAAGCAATATGAAGCAGTGGGCTTATATGGCTGCTCCAAAAAGAACCAGACAAACAAATTGTCTTGAAACGATGCAATGTTTATTTCTTGCTGGAATGGCTTAATTGGCTTTTTCCAGCAAAGCAATCGCCCGCAGCGTGACTGGCTTCAGGGGCTTTGATTTTAGGCCACAGAAATGCTCTAAAACAGCAAAGGTGTTCTTGTTTTTTTTGGAGTATTCGATGTTCATGACCCAATATATTTCCATGACTGTGGCGAATCCACTTATCACATCTATTGCTTCCACTTTCATGTTTTCGAATGTTGCACACACATTTGTTGCAGTATGCGGCTTGTCATTCATGACAATGCAAGGGTAGCTGTCCTGTAATCAAATGGAATTTATAGAATACAAGGCACTTTCAAGCAAGCCAAAAACCAAACAGGAAATCAAGTAAAATCTTACCGGTCCTCTTAGGTAGAATGCCTCCTCTTTCACTAAGTGTGGTAGGAGTTGAAGTACGCCAACAGCAAAGCAATCTGTGCGCAAGGAAAAGGAAATTCGTAGAAGCGGACAATTACAGAAACAAGAAAATAAAATGCGTGAAATTAGAATGAATAAACAATTTCTCAAAACGTACATTTCTTTGCGTCACCTTCACTGTCAGCAATTGCCTTTTGTACCTCGCTGAAAATTTTTTGTGCTGTGCGTGATGTTTTAAGGATGCTGAACAATCTTTGTCCATGACCATTTATGAAGCCAAGTAACTTTCGTTCGAAGTCAACCTTGCAGATTTCGATGAACTCCTGGTGAATCTGAAAATTATGAATGAAAACATAGCCACAAGTTAACAGTACAGTCTCAACGGATTGACAATTCAAAGCAAGCAGAGAGAGAACCTAATCAAATAAAACCCCGGTGCTACAAAATTCAACACTGGGATATTTAGTCACTGTAATATTACATCACCATCACAACACTAACACAGTGTTATAATCATCAAACTATGCCCACTGCAGAATAAAGGAGTCTCCCACTGACTGTGTGACCATTATCCTTTGCCAACAGTGGACACCCCATAACCAAACACAGTAACACCTCGTTAATTTAGATTTCACGAGATTGGAGGAAATGCCCATCATAATTATGTATGGCAGGGAGAATCAATGAAAATTGTAACGCAGTGTCTCCATCAACATGCTTTTATGTAATGAAAAACTCTATAAACACCGATTGCTTTGTGTGACAAATTTCAGTGAAATAACCATGCAGTGCCTGTGATTTTTTGCTTCTGCCCCCAGTGTGTACGATACGTGCTCTTTAAGTGTGTGAAAACAGGCGTGGGGGAAGTGTCGTAGCAAGATGACCATTAAAGTTCATATGACAGTGCATTTTCACTGCTCCACCATTCAGCAGAACTGCTAAATATGGTGACTGGTTTATGAGAGATTAATGTCCAGAAGCAACTCGGGTATAAGGGGCGCGCCATAGTGGAAGGCTCTGGATAATTTCAACCAACTGGGATTCGTTAACATGCACAGACAACACGCAGTACACATGCGTCTTGTTTCGCCTCCCCTGATATGCAAGACACCTGTGTACAGTGCACTGTACACTCCCCCTCCCTGCTCATTTTGTTTTGTTTTCAAAAATGCAACCTTCTACAATTTATCTCCACATCCTGGTTAGTGCAAGCACTGCTTATGTTTCAACTGAATCTAATACTTTCTCAATTTATTTAGCCTCTTACAGCAGCTGGTTGTATTTTTCATGTCTCTGAAACCTGAAGGATGGAATGAGTATTACTGCTTGTTGAAAACCTTTTCAGTAAACCAGCCTGATGCTCAACTTTTTTTAAGCTTACCATTTCCCGAAGTGTCAGGGCTGGATACTTCTCCAGCAATTCCTCCGTTGATGGACTGTTTATTTTTATCCATTTTCTCCTTGAGGGGAGAGTTGTCTGCATGGAAACTTTCAATTTTTGTATATCTGGATTGCACCGCTTCATTTCCTTTGCCATGAAGTCTACATGAGCAGCTACGACTCCATCAACTTCTTCTACTGTAGTTTCCAAGGTGTCTCTTGGCTTGCAACGAAAATATTGAAAACATTAATACGGTTGAGCACAATATCACGAGTAAGGCCTAGCATAATTTAGGTAACACAGACCTGCTCTTCTAAAATCCTGATAATGATCTATGACCTCGGCAAAACTTGACAACTGGATATCAGTCTGTCTTGTCAGCACTCTGCAGCTTTTGTATTGAGCTTTATGAAGTGCTCTTTCTTTAGTCAAAGCCTAATTCCCTAGAGTACCTCCAATGCATGCCTTTGTAGCTATTGTAATTAACTGCCTAGTCCACAGTTTCCAACCTTGATAGCTTTGGGGAACCACCCAGAGTTTTTGAAAGGTGCTGCAAGACCTTGTGTTTTTGTTTCTGTCTTGTTTTGCTTGATGTGTGCAAAGTACAGAACCATGCATATGCAGGTCCCTTCAAGAAATCCAGAAATAGATCGATGACTGTTGAATATCAGCAGTTACATTGCTGCAGTATGATTTGTGCCAAAAAAGTGATTACCTACAGATCACTGAGCAACCACTGTGCTCGATGGAACTAATTTTGAGAAACTATTTGCTACATTTCAATGGTGCAAAGGAACACACACAGGAAGACAATGGAACAGGAAGAGCGTCCCCTTGTTTTCCTGTCTTTGTTCCTTTGTGCCATTTAAATATAGTATGAACAAGCTAGCCCAACAGCAAGTACTTCTTAAATAGACTCCAGTGCAAAGGCTGATGGGGCCCTTATATAAATGAAGGGTCCTCCTTCAAAGAACGCTAACGGGGAATACTAAGTTAAGCTATACAGATAAGCTAGCGTTACCTTATAGAAAGTGTTATTTTTACCACACACAAAAATATTTTATAACCCACAATATTGTGCAAAAGCAAAGCACCCTTGGTGCCACTACTAAGAAAGACCAGCTGCCATGGGTGATGTCAGTAGAAGCTTTCTTAAGGAATGCTATATCGCTCTCTTGAAGTGCGATCACCATCAGAATAAGAGGAAAGCAGCATGGCGGGCATAGGCAAGAATATGAAGAGTCCTGTACTTGGCTAGATGTGAGGCATTTAATAAATCTTTTCTTCCAACTGCAATAGAAAATTGGAACCTGCTACCCGACTACATTGTTAACGAGCGCGACGCTACTAAATTTCGACAGGCATTAATTAATCACTGTACTGAATAAAAGACACATCTCAAACTTCACCCAGTTAACTTATTATTTTTCTTGTTGTTGTTGTAGTTGTTACTGCCTAATTCAGCCTTGTGCCCTTCATTATTGACCAACGTTGTATTGTGATGTATCGTTTTTCATTTTATTGTATTGCATTATGTTTTGTTGTATTAACGTATTATTCTTAGTTGCATTTGCTTTGTCCCCCCCCCTTATGTAATGCCTCAACAGAGGCCTTTAAGGGTATAATAAATGATGATAAAAAAATGAATGATGAATGATGAACACGAGCACTGAATTGTTCACCTTGCATTCTGTGCACTCAGGCTGCTTGTAAGTGTTGCAAGCTCGCAACAGCATTCACGCTCTGTTCGATTTGCTGGGTGCTAGGTGGCCAGTGAAGCGGTTTCCCACTTAAGGTAGCGCATTATATACCGCTGCAACGTGGTGAATCTTGACAAAAATTCAATATGTGCATGCCCAAAACTGATCAAAAATGCAATTAACTATGATGGAAGAATGCATTTTTTTTATCTGATGTTCCAGCATACCTCTAATCCACAAAGCTCATTTAAAAACTGAATGGTTCTGTTAACTCTATTTCATGTACATTTTTGCTAAAACAGACTCAGCACAGCCAATGGGACAGTTGCACTGCTAATGAATCCCTCCTATACAGGCTATGTAAGGAAGGTGGCATACCAGGCCCCACAAACCGGTGGCAAAATATAAGTGGAACAGGCGAAACACCTACTAGCACGTCAAGTGACCACCTAGGTACACATTGCCAGCATTGTGGTGGTGTTTCAAGCCTAGCAAAGGTACTCCATGACATGGTTCACATGGCCACGAGTGTATAACCTCAGTAGTTGTAATAACAGTCATCGTTTGGCTCTTATTTTTTGCTATCTTCTGTGCAAGGTTTCAAATTAAGCATGAAACACCAACTTGCATCAAATGCAGCTACTTTACAGCTTTGACGTTATTGTACTTTAAGTCTAAGTCAGGTCTGCTCGTTATATTTTCTTTACTCATTTCATTTAGAGATGCATGCCCAACTAGTGGTCTGCACTGGTTTGAAGCCCTCCAATTACTTTCATGGCTATGTTTTTTTGTTTCGTTAGTAAAATAAGATGGTAGAAATTTTTTCTTGTTATAAAAGATCTTTGCGGGGGCCAATCTTGTTACTTCATTACAAAGCCCAATTATTATAATTTTCTTGCCCACTTGTGTGCAATGATCAAAGTAAATTTTAACATGCAACTCCCCTTCGCAAACTCAGCGCAACAGAATACTTTACTTTTCAGAGTGTTTTAAATACTAATGTTTAGCTGTAGTTTCACTTACCACGCGGCATTGCTTCTTCAGACCACTTTTGTCTTGGAAGTTCCCCTTCCTTCCAAACTTCTTCCTCGCCTCTTCAACATTAGGATCATTGTCCACGGATTTTCGGATATTGCCCATTTTGTACTTAAATGCAACCCTCCATGAATCCTGTAAAACAATGCCACTGCATTATAAATTCAAACTGACCGAAATGGCCACCTAGCAGCCATCAGTCACAAATACAGATTTGCCTTGGAGAAAGGGATGCAAGAGGGCATAGGTTCCACATATGCCTGTGCAGTGGCCACTTGTGCTTACTGTAGGAAAAGTTAAAAGCAGCACTGCCTTGTTCTAGCCAAAGCAGATATGCATGAGCAATCCGAACGCACCTGCTGCCCAGTGCATTATTAGCACTGTACTTAATGCCTGACTCAAGGATGTTTGTGAACAATACGCAGTGCTCTTGATTGATGCTTGTGCATGAGGGGCCCTCAAGCACGCCTGTACGGGCACAAGAAAGTTTACTTCCGCACTTTTAAGAGGCTCTGAAAGGGGCTCTAATAAAGTTGAGATATGCCTGGAATGTTAAAGCACCCCACACCACGAATAATGTACAGCAAGAATTTTTTTAATGCATCTCACGAAAGCTGAGTTACCTGTAGTCAAAATTTTAATTTCAGCATCTTCGCGCTTTTCCCTCTCCTCTCAGCCCTTTTTGCACGCTGGAAGGTAGGCGCTCCTCCGATTCCTTAACCAGAGCAACGCGGCTTATTGGCCGTGGCCATAGCTGCCCAACGTCTGAAAGAATCTAACCAATAACCATCTCTCAACTGCTATACGCAGGTGCAAGTGACAGAGTACGGTGCGGGCATGGAAAATTCGCTGGAAAGGGCTTACCAGCTTTCGTGCGTGATTGTGGATTCTCTGCTGCATGTAGAAGTGAATTATTTTGGTCAGGTTTTATTGCTAATAAAAACACAATGCAGTGGTTGGGTGAGTTTGTGTGCTGTCCTCGGGAGGTGTTTCAGAGCCCCTTTAACTATGGTAGTGAATTTCCCATCAATGGCCAAGAAAATTTTGTTCATGAATAAGTGCAGCAACCTGACACCTCACAATACACTTACACAGAACACTCTGGTATGCCAATTTGTCCATGAGCATGCACAGCAGTGACGTTGCACACGAGAACAAAACCATCCAAGATAAGGTTACCTCAAGAAAATGAGCCACCTGACAAGAAAGAAAGCAGCAAGGGAAATATATCTTGCTAGATAATCCATGAAATGCACGAAAAATATGTAGCAAAAGCAGAAAAAACAAATGCTGACATGACGAAGAAATGAACACAAACCTGTGCATTGCATGCATTGTGCTCCGCCGGTCATTTTATCGCAAATGAATTTTTCTCTCTGCTTTTCAGAAAAAAAATTGTAATCTACGAACCACAAAGCATTTACTAATTTTTTTTTGTTTGAGAAGATGGTTCACTTTATAAATTTATAGTAGGCATCATTTTCCAAAGTGTTTTTGTGTGCCAATATTACCAATTCCTCATTTAGAGTGACTAGCAAGCAAGCATGGCGATTCATGTATTTACATAACCTGACCCAATCGTATCCCTGAGGACAGGATACTTCAGAACAAGAGCCTTGGCCGCAGGCTCGTAGAATTTTCCAGGGTACCTGTGAGCACATTGCAGGCGTAGCATCAGAAATCGCGCACGCAACAATACTAGGCAATACTTACCAGTCAATTGTCAGCAAATGTGCCGTGATCCAAGACACTATACGGTTTTTCGTACGACTCGACACTTCTCCTAATGTTGTACCCTCAATGTCTGCCTTGATATCCAGTGGAATAGGAGGCAGTTCATACAGCGGTTGCTGAACAGTGAACAGGCGCTTGTCTGGCTCACTACAACTGGGAGCCAACACCAATGGTCCATCATCAGTACTAAAAAAAAAAAAGACAGGGGACAAAATTTGGTGCAACATAAGTGCATTACTACAATGTACCACGTAATAGTTCTAGCATTTAAAACTGGCCTACTTACCCAGTTTCGAGTGGCAAGTTTTGTTCATCACTGCTGCTACTGCCAACGAGGTTTATTTTATCTCCATCAGAAAATGTGTGCCCCTCTGGAACATCGACATATGTGTCGAAACGTGAGTTGTAGACCTACAACAAAAATTACCTTGTGAATCAGAAGCCACAAACACATGAAAGTGAAGACAACTAATTACACAAATTATTTCACTGCGGGCACGCTGAAACCTTTTAGTTTACCATCTGTTTGGAAGACTGTCCTGGGCATAAAATGAATTAACTTTTGTAACACAGGCAAAAACCATGTTAACAGAACCTTTCCAGAAGTAACACTAACGAGTGAAAGGCTGCAGATGCCCAAATTCTGAAGGTTGAACAATGCCTGACCCCAGATGAGCATCATATATACTGCAGTTAACAGCATGACAGACATCGTTGTTGCAGGCTCATCTTTTGCTCACAACTAAGATACATGCTCTAATAATTGGGTAATTCTAGGCAAAACGTCTCAGATGCTGTGCTCTACAATATCTGATTTGTTCAAAAGAATTCATGGAAACTAATCCGAATGTGCATAATAGAAGACGAAATTATTTTTGCCAAAAAAATTTATTTGTAGGTGAGCGCAGAAAGATAAGAAACCAGACACTGCTCAATAGTTAACAAACAGTCCAAATTTTTAGTAGTCACTCCAGAAATTTTTAAGCGACATTTGCAGATTCCGGCTTTTTATCAGATTCGGAGCATTTATGCCATACAAAACTGTATGTTCCGAATCTTATTGAAAGCCAGAATTTGTGCAAATGTCATTTAAAAACTACTGTAGTGGTTTCTAAAAAACTGGATTTTTAATAATTATTGAGCAGGGCCTGGCTTCTCACCTTTTCGAATGTTGAAACTGCGCTCAATAAATTTTTTTGACAAAAATAATGTAAGCTTTGCTTGCGCACACTGGAATTAGTTTCTATGGATTTTTCCCAACAAATAGGAGATGGTCGAGCGCAACATCTGGGACGTTTGGCGTGGAATGACCCAAATACATTTGGCGCCTGTGTCTCAAGGTTAGAAAGCAAATTTTCGACACAGCCTAAAGCCTGTTTCACATGCGAGCGAAAATGTTAGCCAATCCTGCCGCCGCGGCGGAAAAATCTGTTGCGAGTCGTCGAGGCGAAGAGCGGCGAGGTTCCAACAAGTTGTAAATTTTCGCTGCGACGCGCCGCTCAGTCGCCTGCATGTGAACCAGCCACGATATTATGTTGCCCTTGCGCGCATAACCAACTACGGCCGCGACCGCGTGCGCGCGAGGAAGAGCCCCGAAAGCACCGAGCGATTAAAATAGCAGCAACATTTGATGGGAATAACGCGCTACACAAGAAAAAAGACAACTGAAACGTGTCCGCTTCTGTGTGTAGCGCGTTATCCCAATCAAATGTACAACCAACTAGCCCACATTGCTGCCTTGTTAGCAGCAATATATCGTATGAAAATAAAATGCACGCACCTCTATTCGGTCGCACTGCAACGAAGCCCATGAATCTGCTAGCATGGCAGCATTGATTACATCTGACTTCTTGCGGTCTCCACCGACGAAGAGAATCTGTTTTCTGCCTTCCCAGGTCACAAGGCATTCAATGGGCGCCGATGACATTGCGTATCGCAGGATAAAGGACAGTAGGCAGTTCGAAATGACGGCTCAGGTAAACAGTGGTACTCAACAGCAAAAACGAGTCAAAGCACACGGCGAAGCCTTTTTACCATCGCACGCAGGCTGCGGGCGCGCTCTTATTCTCGACACCAGCCGCGATCTGTCGGCGCGCGCGGCGCGGTGGACGGCGGGTCGCGCCGGCGCCGCGCACTCCGACCCCATGTAATTCTTAATCTTGTGTGAAAACAAGGACGCCTCTTGCAAGCTCTCGCGAGACGAGCGTTTGCGAGTGGTCCGAGACTCAAATGGCTGGCCTCTTAGTGTGACGGCGACGTAGGCCATCCGCAAGTACATGCTTCAAGATGATTCATACGTGTCCGCGTTGTCCCTTTTCATCAAAGAGGTTTTGCAAAGTGGTATGGCACATCAGGGACCACCGCTACGATAACAATTTTTCTGTGATGTGCGGTGTGGAAGGCTGCGCGAATACGTACCGGCAGTTTGAGTCTTACCGGAGGCACCTCTATCGTCAGCACCGAAGTTATATGGACCTCGACACATCTGGCGATGCCGCTGTCACTCAACAAAACAGTCCTGTTGTGCTGCGGTCGGATGCTTCGGCAAGTGAGTTGCGGCCGGACGCTTCGGCGAGTGTTGACATGGCGGAAGGCGATGTTTTGAGTGAAAGTGAACTGCTGAGCTCTAGCCTTCTCATGGACGATACCGATGGCGAACAAGAGGTCGTTTCCAGTAGTGCTTTTCCAGTTGGTAGTGCAGCTCTCGACTTCAAGGCGCAAATGAAGAAGCACCTGTGCTTACTTTTCTTCCGCATGACAGAAGTGCACAAGTTGCCACACTCCACAATGGAAAGCATCATTGGTCATATCAAAGTGGGTTTCCGCGATATGTTTCACCTGTTTGCTGCTAAGATTCAGGAAGACATCCATCCTCTGCAGTTCGGAAAGGACATGCACTCGTTGCTTACCTGTGACTTCCTAGACGAGATTTTTGAACATGTGCTGAGCAAGCACAAGCGAGAGCAGTTCGCCAAAGAATGCCTTCCGTATACAAAACCTGAAGAGCATGTCTTGACTGCTGGAGACACGTTCCAGTATGTACCTGTCACTGGTGTTTTGCGTAACCTTATGCTTTCCGAATCCTTTCGCAGTCATTTAAATCCAGACTCATTAACTGCACAATCATCTAAAATATTGCGCAGCTTTTGTGATGGCCTGATGTACAAGAAAAAGTTGTCGGCCCTCATACAAGATGGATCTCAGTTCACACTGTTCCTTGTTTTTTATTCAGATGAGGTTGAGGTTGTGAACCCGATAGGGCCAAAGCGCGGTGTGCACAAGATGCTTATTGTGTACTTCAGTGTGTTGAATATTCATGCGCGATACAGGTCCCAGCTTAGTGCTATATATGTAGCAATTATTGCACAGTACAAACTAGTTGGTAAGCATGGAATTGATGCGATTTTGGGCCCACTTCTCACTGAGTTGTCAGCTTTAAGCACATCTGGTTTTACTGTGCAGCTGTCTACTACCACTGTGAGAGTCAGAGCTTTCCTTGTGGCCTTCTGTGGCGATAACCTGTCCATGAACAGGTTAGGTGGTTTTACTTGTTGTTTCAACAGAGGGCACCCATGCCGTTTTTGCACCATGGCATTCTCGGAGATGGATACAGTTTTCCACGAAAAAGATGTACAGATACGAGATGCCAGTTTGCACAAAAGGCATGTTGAACTTGCGGCTGTAAATCAACCACTAAGTACGGCACTTCATGGGGTGAAAAGTATGTCAACATTGTCAGGTATCAGTTACTTTGATGTGACACAGCAACTGCCGCCTGACATCATGCATGATTTGCTTGAAGGATCCATGACTCATGTTCTAAGACAGGTCTTGCAAGGCCTCATCAGTTCTAACGTAATTAGCTACTCAGAACTTGATAGAGTTACTTTGTTTGAGTTTGGGCCACAAGACAGGAAAAACAAACCTAAAGCACTCGAAAAATGCTTTGTGAAGGGGGAAGCGGCTTATAAGGGCACTGCGTCACAGAAGTGGTGCTTGTTCCGTTTCTTTTCACTTATATTTGGGGACATTGTTCCGGACTCCAATGAGCACTGGGAAGTGTACCTTCAGCTAAAGAGGGTCGTTGACATAATATTTGCCGACGAAATACCACATGACCACCTTGCATTCCTTCAAGATGAAATTCGGTTTTTCTTGACTAATTTTGTGGCACTTTATCCTGGAAAAATGACCCCAAAGCTTCATTTCTTGTTGCATTACCCAAGACTGATCAACCAGCTAGGCCCACTGAAGCAATACTGGTGCATGCGTTACGAAGCAAAACATCAGTATGTGAAAATGATAGCGTCTCGCAACAGAAATTTCAGAAATATTTCGAAGTCAATTGCAGAACGGCACCAATTGCTTCAGAGCTTCCAGCTGTTTGGAGATGAATTAGACGCGGGCATTCAGACAACAAAGGCCAAGCCTCTCAGAGAGGAGGACTTAGCCCCATGCACTCATGAAGTCTTCTGTGAAGGTGTTCCTGTCTGGGGAGTTTCTTCTGCTATTGTTGGAAAGTGTAAATACAAAGTGTTAGATGTAGTGGTCTTGGAGAATGCCCTGCTGCCCGTTTTTGGACAGATTGTGGGTCTGTATGTGTACTGTGGATCTCTCTTCATTTATGCGAATGTTCTTAGGACTGTGTCATTTCAGCGACACCGCTGGTCTTATGCTGTTTCCAAGACGGCACAAGAGAGAGTTGTACAGCCTGCAGAACTGCAGTCATCCCAAGTTCTAGACATGTATTTTGGAAGTGAGCTAGTACTGAGGCCAGAAATAATGATCACAGATTGAACTTGCAGCATCATTTGCAGGCTGGCTGTATTTTTTGGTTGGAAATGTGTAGTCTTTCTGACTTCTGAAATAAAGATTAATGTTGCCTGCATATTGCATTTTCTTAACCACATTTTTTTTATTCAAGCATACTGCGGTAGCCTCTGAAGAGGCTGTGGCAGGCATTGGGACACAATGCACAGCAGTCAAAACGACCACTCACAGATTATTCGGAGCCCTCCACTACGGGACCTGTCATAGCCCGAGTCGCTTTGGGATGTTAAAGTCTGTAAACCATAATAACCACAAGATGGATTTACAAAAAATTACAATAGTATGTGCAAAAAAATACCACATAAGGAAAAAAATTGTGCACAGATGCATCTTCAGTAACGCCAGAAGCACAAGATGAGTAGAAGTCAGGCGCAATAGCTTGAAGTCGGTGAAAAAGTGCAATAAATATAATAACAAGCACATTTCTTTAACATGCGGTGTACACAAATAAATTCCATTCAGGTTATTCAAGAAGCAATATCAGTGCCAATGCAAAATACAGTCCTAAAGAAAAACTACCAAGTCATACAAATATTCTCTAAGAGCATGGCATTTTACAAAATCATCACGCAGCGCATTCACCTCTCATAGGTTAGGGAAAGAAAGGGAACCTAAATGTGTTTTTCTTAAACTGATATTCTCTTAAGTGTCTAGTGGATTTCATTTTTGTGGGTGCATTTTAAAAGGGAATAGATACTTACTGGTGTCAATTGGAAAACTACAACTCAGCAAAAGGAAAAGAAACTTAGTGTGATAGAATTGTGCTCTTTTGCTCATTATTGGGAGACCGACTTTATTAAGAGCTCTTTCAGTAAGTCATTGCGACTGTCCTTATTGTAAATAAATGTCAACACCTTTCGTTGCACGCTTTTAATAGCTTAAGTTTTCTTTTCATATGGGAACCATATGATGACAACATGCTCTAGGACAGAAAGTGTCATATATGCGAGCAGTTTAATCAGTGGGGAAACAAACCTAAGGCTGCATCAAAGGGTGCAAGGTACGGAGAGTGCCTTAGATGTAATATATAATATATAAAGCCATAATCTGTACAAATGTCATTTAAAATTTTCTGGAATGATTTCTAAAAATTCTGAATTTTTAATAATTATCGAGCAGAGCCTTGTTTCTCACCTACTCAAAATGTTCAAACTGCGCTCACCTCAAGAATAATTTTTTTTTTCAGCATAATACTTTAGGCTTTGATTACGCACATTGGGATTAGTTTCCATTAATTTTTTTGAACAAATTAGAAATTGCCGAGCGTAAAACCTGGGACATTTGGAGTGGAATGCCCCAGAAGCACTATATAGTGTTTTTTTTTTATCTTGCTGCATGTATGTACTTTAGAGAGGCCTTTGTATCATAAAACATATGGAATCGGGCAGCAAAGCCATCAGGAGTGTTATATATACTATCATTCCGTGGTCGAGCATGATATTGGGCATTTTCTGTTCAAAGTAGTAACGTTTACTACCTAAGCCATGTTAGCTGCACCCGCATTTACTACCTACGCTTCTTCTGAGGTAGTAGAAAGGTAGTAACAAACGAAAAAGGTAGTAACGGCAGCAGTTACTACCTATTTACTACCTCTTTCTTCTTTGAGGTAGTAACTAGGTAGTGAAAAGGTAGTACAAAGGTAGTAACAGTGAAAAAAGGGTAGTAACTGCAGCATTTACTACCTTTTTACTATGTTTTTTTCTAAGAGTGTAGATTACGTATTTAATGCAACTAATGAGTTTACTAACTGAAAACACAAAAATTAAAAGCGATTATGTGT
Source organism: Amblyomma americanum (assembly GCF_052857255.1). NCBI lineage: Eukaryota > Metazoa > Arthropoda > Arachnida > Ixodida > Ixodidae > Amblyomma > Amblyomma americanum. The sequence continues at coordinate 484,607,411 of NC_135497.1, read as the reverse complement.
GCTAAGTTTTTAAATACTTTGCCATTTTATGTATTTACTATGCAACAGCTTTGCTGCGGCATTACACCCGCCAAGCTTCAAAAACTAAGATGGCGATGACGGTGGCATTTGGGAGAGCATTTTTGAAAAATTTAGCTACGGTGACTAGTTTGGCTGTGTACAAAATAAAAACTGAGTAAAATAGATGCAGTAACAAAAATTCTGACAAAACTGTCCCAGGAAAAGCTAAAACAACAAACACATTTCAATGCTCCGGAAATAAGGGAATTACAAACGGCAAGTATTTATTTCCCGCCGATAGCCGGCGCCTCAATCTGCAAATCTCCAAGATGTAGGACAATCGCGAGACCGCTCGACATCGCGGTGCGGGTATTACTTTCTTGAAAAAGGCCGCTAGGGGGCCAGACGAAGAGAACGCCCTTCGCAAGTGCTCCTGCCTCGACGCCTCCTTACACCCGGCAAACATCAACGCAGTAGAAAATGGAGTACTCCATCGCTTTCTACTGATCAAGCGGAATCCGTGGATACCCGCTTTACATCCGTGAGTCCAGATTTTGCCATTTTCTGCCCGTCGGAAAATCCAAGGCAGAGAACGCCGCGCTAAGCCTAGGCGGCGTCGGGCCGTCGGCCCGAAGGAACGCTGCTACAGCTCACGCCGCACCCGTGAGGATGGCGGACGCTGACGCGGCGGCGTCGGCTGGAGCCACGACACCGCTCGAAGAGAATCTTCACAGCGACGACAACGCTACCAACAACGCTACCGACAACGCTACCGACCACGCTACCGACAACGCTACGGACCTCTCGCAGAAGAGAACAATCGACAACGGGGGATGGTTCACTGCCAAATACCAGAACTCGAGACTGATTGCCGTTCCAGAGGCCGGGACAGACGCGGCGGACAATTCAGCGCTGAGCCAACCCAAACTCAAGTGGAATCCCGTTCGGCGAGAGAAGCTACCTCCTTTGCCAAAAAACGGCTTCAAAGTCATCCTTAGACCGATGAATGGACTCAACATCAGCGAACTGAGCACGCATAAGATGGCCCGGGCTATAACCAAAGCATGCGGAAAACCAGACATCTGCAACGAAGGCAGCTTCCTTATACGGCTGCACAACGGATCCAACATCGCTATACTCAGCACGCCAAGCATGGAGACTGCCTGTGCTGTGCAGTGTATTTCAAGTCTACGCTTTGCTGCAAAGACCTATGCAGTGACAGCTTACGTGGCCGCGCCGGACAATTCGTGCAAAGGTGTCATTCATGGAGTGGACGCCGGGACCACGCCAACTGAACTACTATCGCATCTCCGGGTACGTACCCAAGGAGTCAAAATACTTTATGCAAGAATGCTTGGCAAATCCCAAAGCGCGGTCATTACCTTCGAGGGAAAGATCGTTCCGCGCTACGTCTATTACTACGGCGGCGAGATACGTTGCTACCTCTATCGGTCATCGCGGCAAGTGTGTTATACATGCTTAAAGGCCGGACATAGGGCGGACGTATGCCCGACACCTGACGTTGTCGTCTGCTCTAAATGCACCGAGCCAGTGATCGAGGACGGACACTCCTGCGAGCCCAGGTGTGTGCTATGCACGGAAGCGCATCCTACGGGGGCAAAGGAGTGCAAGGAACGCCTCAGGAAACCGAGACCACGGACGAGAAAAAAAGAGGAACCAGGCGGCGGAGACAACGGCGGACGCGGCCGGGCCCGGAAACGCTGGTTCAGCGAGGACTCCAGTTCGAGATCCAAGTCCAGATCGGCATCGAGATCAGGATCAAAGTCGAGATCGGCGTCCAGGACCCGGGAGGATCCAGAAACCAAAAAGAAGCAGGAGCAGAAGAAGACCGCACCAAAAAAGGAGGAAGCAACCAGGGTGAGCTGGAAAGAGCATCTTTTCCCCACCTCTCCCACTGCTCCAAAAAACACAAACACACAGAAAACAGTGATAGGTAACAACGCTAATGAGGAAGCTAACGAGGACGTTCAAGAGCTAAGACAAATAATTCAGACGCTCAGGGCAGAAAACGCCGAGCTGAGACAGAAACTAAACGATCTGATAGACGAACTAAAGGCCCAAAGAACAAGGCAGAACAGCACTAACCCGCAAACAGACGAAGCTCAGGCGACAACTATAGGGCGCCAGGAATTTACAACTGCCATGGTTGCTGTTAACAATGCACTGGCAAATATTAGCAACCTCATCTCCAACATCCAAGACGAGACGCGCAAGGATAGAGAGCGTCTAGTACAATTCACAGCCATGAAATCCAGAGGAAAACCCTATAACAGGCCATCCCAGTATGGCGAGCAACCGTAAACGCTCGGTCAAGTTGGAAACCCTTGAAATATGGCAGTGGAACTGCCGTGGGATCCGCCGAAAGCAGGGTCTTCTTAAATAACACATCACAAATTGCACCTCTCCGCCAGACATAATCGCCCTACAGGAAACCGGCTGCTCACTCACTCTCGCGGGGTACTCCGTCTACGAGGGGCAGGGGCAAAGCAAGGTCGCCACGCTGGTTGCAAAAGCAGTCACCGCAATCAGACACGACATCGACGGAACGGACATTGACCACGTCCTTATAGAAATCATTACCCAAAAGAGAAGCCAAGAAAGCACCTTCCTACTTAACGTGTACAGCCCGCCAAGCCAGAGGAAAGCCAATTTCAGCTACCTGCTAGGCAAAGCAGAAGAAGCAGCAGGCAAGAACGGTATCGTTATTCTGGGGGACTTTAATGCCTGGCATAAAAGTTGGGCTACGTTCGGGAAACCCCGAAAGGCAGGGATCTAGCCAGAGAAGCTGATCGTAGAAGGCTCACCCTCATCACTGACCACACCCAACCCACGCGAGTGGGGAACAGCATCAACCGAGATTCGTGCCCAGACTTATCATTTGTCAAAGGGGTAAGGCACGCAAGATGGGAAAACGACGGCGAAACTCTAGGCAGTGACCACTGCATCCTGTGCATCCATATAGAAACCCTCCCAATCAGGCGACAACATGGCCAGGCTAGACTGACAAACTGGGAAGCCTATAGGAAATCCAGGGCACAGCATGAAGACGCTGAGATCACCGACATAGAAGGCTGGGTCGCAAGAATCAAGACATACTGGCGAAAACTAACCCGAAAGGTCGCCCTCACTACCAACACACCCGAGGTGGACAAACATCTCTTACACCTTTAGGACGCCAGACGGGGCCTACTAAAAAGGTGGAAAAGGCAAAAGCATAATAGGCGGCTCAAGCGTAAGATCGCTGAGGTCACCAGACAAGCTGAAGAATATGCGACGGAGCTCTCGAGGCGCGACTGGAACCAAAAGTGCAACGAACTTCAGGGAACTCTAGGTTGGGCCAAGACATGGGCCTTGCTAAGGGCTCTCATAGACTCAACCACCACAAAATCCGAAACCCGTAAGACGACCCAAAGGATCGCGCACCAGTTCCAAGGCACTGACGAGGAAATGCTACAGAACATCAAGCAGCGTTACATCGGCAATGCAACATACGCCAACAGCAGCTTGGCATACACGGGCGAAACGAATCCCGCTATGGACGAACCCCTTACCACAGAAGAAGTCAGACACGCTGTGATGTCCGCCACAAAGAACACAACACCAGGGAGGGATGGCATCACCAATGCCATGATAAGGAATCTGGATGACAATTCAATCAGATTCACGGAGTTCATCAATAAACACTGGGAACAGGGGACCCTCCCGGACGACTGGAGACATGCGGAAATAGTAATGATTCCGAAGTCCGGAAAGACTCCAAATCTGGACAGTCTTAGACCCATTTCCTTAACATCATGCTTGGGAAAAGTGTACGAGAGAGTTGTGCATCACAGGTTACAGACCCACCTTGAGGACAACGAACTCATGCCGCACACTATGTTTGTATTTCGAAAATACCTATCGACACAGGACGTTCTCCTGCAGATCAAGGAGGAGGTGCTTACTTCCGTTCCAAAATATGGAGAAAACATCTTGCTCGCTCTCGATCTTCAAGCGGCCTTCGACAACGTCAGTCACAGCGCTGTGCTGGAGGGGCTCAGCAAACTGGGTTGTGGGCAGAGAATATTCAACTATGTGAAAGCCTTTCTGACTAACCGAACCGCTAACATTGGAATAGGAGGCATCAGGACTGACACCTTCAACACCCCAGAAAAAGGAACACCACAAGGCTCTGTGCTATCACCTATGCTTTTTAATATTGCAATGATTGGTTTAGCAAGGGCGTTTGAAGAAATTGAAGGAATCGGGCATGCCATCTACGCAGATGATATCACAATCTGGGTGACAAGGGGATCCTTAGGCGAAAAACAAGAGCTTCTTCAGCGAGCGGCAGACACGGTCAACGCATACGCCCGACACTGTGGACTTGCATGCTCCCCTGAAAAATCCGAGGTGCTCAGAGTCTACAGACAAGGGTATGATCTGCAAAACTCCATAGATATCTACATAGGGGAAACGAAGGTTCCAGAAGTATCGAAAGCTAGGATCCTTGGCATGTGGGTCCAAAGCAACCGTCGTATTGATCACACGATCAGACAGCTAGCAAATACCACAGCACAGATCACCAGGATGATTGCAAGAATTTCCAACAGAAGGAGAGGTATGAAGGAGGAAGACACATGTAGGCTAGTACAGGCCCTCGTGGTCAGTAGGATCTTATACGGCGTCCCCTACCAAACACCGCTCGAGCAAGAAAAGGAGCAGTTGGAGGCAATTCTTAGAAAAGCATACAAATGCGCTCTCGGACTGCCAGTCAGCACTTCGACGGAGAAATTCCTTAAACTGGGCATAAACAACACAGTACAAGAACATATCGAGGCCCACCTTATCGCGCAGAAAACAAGACATGCTGTCCGCAACAGGCAGAAACACGCTGCGGTTGCTGGGCATGAGGGACGCTTTGAAAGAAATCAATAGCACAGCGAGCGTTCCAAATGAAATCAGGAGGATCATTGAGATCAGTCCGATTCCAAAAAACAAGCATCCAGATATACATAAGGCGAGAAGAAAGGCAAGATCTGAATTCCATGAAAGAAGCTTCGCCGGGGCAAAAGACGTATTATATGTTGACGCAACAACATACAGACACCGATATGGCTCGGTAGCCAGCGTGGTGGATCACGAGCTCAGGGAAATCAACTGCGCTTCGATAAAAACCAACAACATACTCGAGGCTGAGGAAGCAGCAATTGCACTCGCCATCACCCAGCAGAGTGACGAGCCCCATGCACACATCATTACAGACTCGCAAGAGGCGTGCAGAAGATACAGCAGTGGACGCATATCCACTGCAGCCATTCACATACTCAAGGCGAGGACAATCACTTTTACGAGATGCTTCATCACGTGGACACCAGGCCATGAGGCTGTCAAAGGGAACCAATGTGCGGACGCCAATGCCCGAGCATACGCCAACCGGGAGGCGCGCACCGAAGGGGAACTGGACGCAGTCACTAGACGGTATGGAGCCATCTTAGAACACCAACGAGCCCTCCGGAGGACCTACCCGCCTCCCCACAAAGACCTTAGTAAACAGCAGTCGGTTGCCTGGAGAAAACTACAGACTAATACATACCCCAATCTGAGTTTACTCAGCAAAATCTATCCATCCACTTATGAAAACAAATGCCCGCTATGCGGTGAACACGCAACGCTTTACCACGTTACATGGGCCTGTCAGAAAATGCAGGCAGCGCCGATAAACAACACACCTACACCGGAGCAGTGGGAGGCTGCGCTGTCCAGCTCGAAGCCTGAAGAGCAGCTCAAGCTGATCGACAGGGCTCGCAAGACTGCAAAGGCCGCTGGGGCCCTGGACTGAGGGCTCCACCTACGCTGCGAGAAATAACCCTTATACAATAAAGTTTTTCATTCATACATTCATTACTTTCTTCCACTTAGAAAGTCCGGGTGCCCCGGGCGCCCTGGACTTAGAGCTTCTGAATAATTTTATTCTCAAACATTTTGATCAATTCTCAACACTGCTGAGATTCAGTCGAACTTTGCCCCGCGAGAATTGTTCACGAGTAGCGCGCTTTTATGTGCATGTAGATATGGCCCCTCAAATTTAAAACAAAAGACAGCAGAATCTTGGAAAAAGCTGCAAGAAAATGCAATCGCCACAAAAAAAATGTTTTGACAGCGATATCTTGTGAATATTTTTTTACTGATGTTTGACCGTCGAAAATCGCCTGGATGTTGCTTCGATATCCGCAAATGATATCGGACATTGTGATCATTTATGACATCATATGGATATCAGAGGTTGTCTGGGAGGTGCTGTCATTGCATGCACCTGGCTTGGATTGGCTCAAAGCATTTGTGAAATAGCCCTTGCTCAATGCTAATTTCCACTTCTGTGTGCTCTTGCTCACCAGTATCTGTAGTCTAGGTAGAGTAAAGTATTTACGGCTATAATGGTTGTATTGGCTTCTGCAATAGCTGCAACCAGGGTGTCTGCTTTGTGCTTGCAGATATGGAGGAGCATGTGGAGTACACACCAGGCTTCGGTCGCAGGGCCCTGTTCCCGGATGCCCAGCTGGAGCTGTCCGAAGGAGCCTGCGAACCCGAACAGCTCTCAGCTCGTCTGACTCTGGCCACCTGCCACGTGGGGAAGGGTTATGACCGGGACACCTACTCAGTCGATTCTCAAAGGAAGCTCTCTGGTACGCAAGTCTGTCATGAGTTGCACACTTTTCACCATTTGCCAGCGAACATTAACCTCAGTCTCATGTTTCCTGTACGAAATATCATGGCTTGGTTGCTTTCATAACGGTGGAATCAAACTTGATAGTTCTTATGTTTTGAACAAATTTGTTGGCTCTTCGGAATTTTTTCACTGAATGGTTACATTTCATACTAATGTCTTCAGGGCACCTAGTGCACTAAGAAGTGCACTAATTAATTGTTAATGTCCGTCAATGTTGCTTTACAGGCTTTCTTTAGACTGTGCCCAGAGAAATCACACTTGGCATTCTATCTTTTCGCCACATACATGCAGGGGCCAGCTCAGACAGTGTTGACCTGCTTCCAAGCCCTGGAGTCGGGGCCGAGTGGACACAATGTCTGCCAACAGATGAAGGTCGTGAGAGTGACCAGATCTACTAATTTGATGGTGCCACAAATGCTGTAGTCATTCCCGAGTCTACTGTGTCCCACAACTTAACCAACGTTTTCACAGTGGGCTTCTGGATATGTCATTGCACACCCACAGCCCATAACGCCAGCCACCTCAAGGAGCATGTACTGTGCAGCTCTGATGACCACCGTAAGTGAGTTGTCACATGCGCTTAGCCCAAGTTACTTCCCTGCTTCCCCCTGGGCACTTATTGTATACTCTTGAGTATGCAATTTTTTGGAAACAATCATCTTCATGTAGCCCCTTGTTGTAAAACCAGTGCCACGCCAGAAACATCGTCCACAGACAGGACGTCAGCATGATTGTACGTGATGTGAGCAGAAGGGTGCAAAGTGGACATGTAGTTTTGGGTGTCATGACCTGCCAAAACGAATTTGGTATTTCCAAAGATGATTCTATGAAGCTGTTAAGGTGCAGCTTTAATGGGTGGAACTATTAAGGTGCTACATGCATTAAAGCGTTAAAACCTCCTTTTTATATCATTTTTGTTGTGCTATCTTCCCTCCATTAAGTGTGACCCACTGGCCTGCAACTCTGTCTTGCTAGCAACGTTGTAATTGTGGCATACTGTGTTAGTGTGTTGCAACGACCTCATCATCAAGTTTAAATGAGGTGTTATACTAATTGGTATTCTTTTCTTAGACTTCGTTCGCATTCATCAGCCCTGTAGTCTGATTTAGTAGGGTGTTTACAGTGTGTGGTTAGTCATGAAAAACGGCATTCAGCTTGGTATACCAAGTCCCGTTTTCTTCCACTTTACCTAAGTTGATCACATACTTAATTAAACACAGACATGAAAGTGTTTCAAGGGTCTAGGAATAGCATTCATCTACTTAAGCAGCAGAATTGTTATATCTGCTGCTTCTGTTTTCCTTAGGCCTCATGCATTTGGTGGTCAACCTGTCTCATTGGATTGAGTGAAGAACAACATGAAAGAAGAAAAAGAGCTCTCATCATTAAGCATGCGTGCATGTGCTTAATAATCATGCAGGCATGAGCCGGCATCACACAGCGCTCTTCATTCGCAACTGCCAGCTTATCCTGCTGCTCCGCCGGGAGCCCACCCAGGAGCAGGCCAACAAATTCACACCAGCTGAGTGGCGCTGGAAGACACCCGAGGTGTACGACGACATGTGGCACCACTATGCAGTCTCTGTCAACTTCCCCGAGGTTAGCATCCTTGGCTTCAATCTGTGCTATGTAGTCCATTTACCATCCCTCTAGTTGTATGTTACTTTGTGGGGGTCAAGTGTGATAGTTGACGCATGAAGTACCTGGTCATGGAATGTAGAATTGTGACTGTAAGTGGGAATAGATTTTCCAAGTTGATGCAGTATCTCCTGCTGGGTAGGGCACACAAACAGGCCAACCCAGATGAAGATGATAAACTGGAAGTTAATTAGTTCAGGTTGGTCTATTAAGGTATTTTCAGTTGGAACAAGTATTGCAATAGCCGACCGCTCTAGTTCTAACTGCATTCACTCTAAGGAATGGTTTGAATAAAGCTGGTACGTGTAGGATCGGTCGGTGCCCAGCTAGTACTGGGTGGAGGACTGATCATAACTAGGAATGTTGCATTTAGTATCAAATGGCTTGAGAGTTGGAACTAAACGGTGCCCAATTAGCCATTGATTAATCTGGAATGCACGTGGTGCAGCTGATCCGTCTCTAGCTTTGGATGTTATATGGATGTTCCACAGATGTCTGTGGTCTGTTGGGATTTATGGACAAGTATTCTTTATGTATTTCAGTAGCTAGGACATGGTTCATACGTTTTAATGCCTTAACTAGTTTGGGCATTTGCATTTTTCTACATTTCATTTCCTGCACAGCAGTGACATGTTGGTTCTATGTGATGCAGGCATCACTATGTCAATGGACGGCCCTTTAAGGTGACGGCTAACAACCCAGAAGTTGTAGATGACTGGCCTCTTCACCAGACCAAGAACATCAACACCACCTTTGTTGTAGGAGCCTGCTGGCAAGGTATGTTGCCTGTTTGTGCAGTTAGACTTAGCAGCTTGCAGTAAAGTGTCTGTCATAAGGTAAATAATGTGCAATAAACTAATAAAACTCCCCTAAAGCTAGCTGTTGATTTAGCTACACGAGCCGAAGTGTCAGGATCTAAACAGAGAGGCAGTTGCCTGAAATAACTTGAGATATATTAGGAGATATACTAGATAGATTAGGTTGCCTGTTAAAGTCTTGTGCTGCTTTGTTCTATGTAAGCAAACAAGGTGCAGTGGTACTATCGCTGGCCTGGGCTAAACATGCCATTTGAGTATGCATTAAGGAAATGTTCCATGTTTCATTCTGGTCCTCTGCAACCTTAAAACTCAGCATTTACTCTGCGTTCTGGACCATGGAGAAGAAAAAAACGAAAAGATCATTTGTCCCTCTCACGTCACTAGAGAAGTCACTCATTCCACAGCATATTGATGGCCTTCTAAAAAAATTTTAGGTTCACAATAATGTCACAATCCCAAGTAATGGTGACACACCTAACTTTTGATGCAGAAAATACTCATGTGGTCATGTGTTTCGTAACGTAAATGGTGTCGACACGATTCCTGTGACAACAGCACACACAGCTGTCAAGTGCTTCTAAGCACATTCAGCACTTTGTCTTCCTCTGACTGTTGGCCAGCGACGCTGTTTCCCAATTAATGCATATTGTGGGAAAGCCAACTTGATTTTCGAAGAGTCTTTTCTAAAACACATGCTGTATATATCTGCTTGTCTGTCACAAAAGGCACTCCTCCCTTACAGTAGTGCTCATTCAAAAATAATCAAAGGAGCAGTAGCCATGAATTGCCTCAATTCCGCTTCGGAAAAATCATGTCCGCACCAAATGCTTGAAAGTGTTCGAATCCAAACTGAGCGATTGCGCATGTCCGGCTTTCCTCCAGATTTATTGTCAGCTGTTGCAGAGACGCTGTTACAAAAGAAAAAATGCATCAAAAAGATGGATAAGCAAGACCAGAGGCTGTCAACTCAAGTAATTCCATATCTTCACAGAGTTTCTCATATACTTAAGAAAGTTGCAAGCAGATACGGTGTTAACGTGCTCTTCTCCGCCCCAAGCAAGCTATGAAAAGTTTGCCCATTGATGGTTAGTAAGAAAAAGCCAATTTGCACTATAAACCACCAACTCGTTTTCACCCGTTGCACTACTAAGGTAGTGTACAGCATTCCGCTCACTTGCAATACAGAGTACATTGGTCAAACGGGACGCTGTTTTAATGAGAGAGCTAGGGAGCATTATAATCTGGTGAAAGAAGGGAAAATTGGTCATCTTGCTATCCACTGCTGGGATTGTAAGTGTAAACCCATATTTCGGAAAGCTAAAATTCTTGGGCGTGGAAGGAATCGGATGGAAAGAGAGATTATTGAAGCATATCACATCAGAAAAGCAGGTGGTCAGTGTGTCAGCACGGCTTCCTTGTCTCTTCTTGATAATGAAATGGCGATTTTAGATCATTGCAGTTGATTGCCACGAGGCGATAGTAGGGCTTTGCTTAACCTTTGGTATTCTCAACAATATTCAGTTCGAAGTGCAGCATTTGTCCTGTCGTACGTGTGTCTTTTTGTCCTCGTTTTTTTCGTGCTGCTTCGTGTTCTCAAGATGGATCGAGTTGTCTGCCTCGGTCATCATCTCGGTGGGCCGCGAGCATCCCACCACAACACAGGCCAGCACGGCTTCATCCTCCTCACAGGTCACAGCAGTAGAACTATTAGCATCCTGCAGGCTGCACAGCTGTTCAGTCTTAAAGCCAGCTTCATGACTTATTACAAGCTCAAGAAAAGGTCGCGTTGCCTTGGAACTGTGGCTGTGCGATTATTCTAAAATTTGAATACGAATCAAATATGTTTGATATTCAATACGTATTCATATTCGAGAAATTGATTTCGAGGATTTCTGAATATTCCAAAATTCCCAAATACTCGCCAGCTATTGTATACTTGGCAGACTTACATAAATTCGACTGTGGCAAAAACACAATATCTGGGCAAATTAGCCAATGATCGAGTTAAAATTCCAGGAAAACCATACAGAGCTTCTATTTCCTTCCTTCTCTGTCATTTATTATGCGGACCGATCGCATTCGGACGCCGCTAGGATTGACCTCGTGATAAATTCAGCAAGTGGGCTTTCCCACTTATAACACGCGCTGCGAACAAGATGGCCAACGGCCCGCTTTGAACAAATTGCAACGCGAAATAATACTTTTTTTGTTCTTCCGTAATGCGTTACATATTAAATGCCTACATCCGAAGAATGTGTCCTGTCGCCTTCATATCTCTCCGAGCGTGAGCCCCACCATCCCGTTTTGTAAACTACGCTATGCAGGAATGCTTACTTCCGGAAGGTAATGGGAGCCTCTTGAAGGGGTGCGTAGAGTTGTCACAATAGGGCAAGCGATCCTGTAAAAATCTCGCCTATTGCATAGTGCATTCTAACCCGCGCACCTCTTTAGTTGGCGTAACGGCAGGCGTGACAACGATCCGAAGGCTCCTGTCGCTAGGTCAAAAAAAATAGCCTGGCCGCGCAGTTCCGGTTTCTGAGCTTCACCGCTGCTCCGCGGCAACTGCACCTGTCGGGACACGCATTCGCCGGTAGTCCAATCCCAGCTCCGTGCGGCTTTCGAACGCTGATTGGCGCATCGCAGGTGATTTCCTTTTCCTTTTTAGAAACCGTCTCGTCAATCCGACACCAGTGCGTGTTCCCTGTCCCCTTGCTTGCATTTGTGTTGTTCCAGCACTCCAATACAGGCGGCTCGTCACAGGCTTGCAGGTGTTAGCGCGATGGAGCCGCCTCATAAAGCCTTACTGCATCTTTGCATTTTCGACAGGTTTTTTTTCGGGAGGGGTGGGCGTAATTTTATAAACCGAGGCCTTCAGATGAACCGGGCATTTCTACCGGTCCCTTGGACGCCGAATGAATGAGGTTTTACTAGTCATCATGTAATTTTCTGTTGCCAGTCTTGTCATTTTATGGATTTTGTTTTGCATGGCCTCATTACAGTTCGGATACTGTTATGCTGTCTAATCAAGTAGTATACATTTCTGTGCACATCATGTTGTTTTATACGGTACTGAGGCAGTCTAGTTTTGTTTATTTTAGTTGCAAAGACCATACAATATTTAAAAAAGGGGCAACAACATTTGTTTGTATAACATTTTCTGAAAATGTTTTTTGTACTGAACAGATATTCGATTCGATATTCGAAGCCATTTTTCTTCATATTCATATTCGATTCGTATTCGAAAATTTCAATATCCGCATACCCCTACTTGGAACCTTAGAAATGAAAGGAGTGGACAGTGCCACTTATAAACAGTAGAAAGGTCTTGTATGCCCCAATGTTTCTAAGCAAAGAGTGCCTCTTAAATAACGATTTGGAGTTTTGCATATTATTACATCAATTGGCACAGTGATATGAACTGCTTTGATCTGCATAAGATCTGCAAGGTGCCAGCAGTTGATGTCAAAGGCAATGAGTAGCTCATTCATACTGTCTTCAAAATGCTGGCCAGAGATAGAGTTTATGGAATAAATAAAGTAGATGGGTTGCACAAAAGGGACAACTCACGCGAAAGAAGACGGGACAAGCGCTTGTCCCGTCTTCTTTCGTGTGAATTGTCCCTTTTGCGCAACTCATCTTAATGCTACAGTGAACCAACTCGCCCAACAATTCATCTTGCTGAAATAATGCAAGCAGAAAAGCAGCTGAAGGTATTTCCGACGCAGTTGTGATTAGTACTGCTAATGAGGAGAACAGAGCTCTTGGGGCTCAGACAATGGCATGCACCCTCTGTTGTTAAAGGACCCGAGAAAGGGGCTCTCAATAAATTTACGGCATGCCTGGGATGTCAAAAGACGCTGCTTCACAAATATCCTCCAGCAAGAATTATTTTGATGTGTTCTGTGAAAGAGCAGTTATATACAGTCAAAATTTGAGCTTCCCTATCTTTGCACCTTTACCTCTCAATTTTCGCATGCGAAAATGTCAGCGCTCCTCTGCCGGTCCCGACCACTCGACCCCTTCCCTACATCCGCCGGCTTCCAGGGCGCAAGGAGTGGCCACGGCCATGGTAGCCGCATGACGTCTAGATGAATTTCACGCGGTGAATAAATGATAACCCCTGGCTGCTGGCGTCACTTGCACGGCGGGACATCATATGTCAGGTTTCGTGCAAAATTCCAGCACCGCACGTCACTGTGAGGTGCAGAAGCAGAAATTTTTAAAAATGTATTGTAAATTTCCCGCTCGCTTTTGAGGCCTCGTACGTGGCATAGTACAAGCATTTTAAAGCCAAGCTCAAACACGCCTTCCTGTGGCCCTTTAAGTCAACCAAATTATGTTGTGACTGCATATCAGAGAAACAGATACAACTGTGGAAAAGTGCAATGATTAGAGCAACATTTTACTTTATAGTTATTGGAATGGTAATGTGCTGCTTACATATGCTTGATAAATTTTTTGGGTCATAAAATGATGTATTCAAGGGCTGCATCATTGGCTGCTTTGTACTTGAATCTACTCTACGTATTATTTCCTGCTGTTGTTGGCACTTGCAGGCTAAACAACTTCAGACAGCCAGATATTACGAGAGGGCTGGCATCTAGCTCTTGTTGTAACAGGTACAGGCAAAATCCAGAAGGCTTAAAAGTGTCACTTTGTGGTCTTCTGTAACTGTGATTGTGAGAGTAGTTACCTTCAGTTCTGTCCTGTTGAGTTCCACTCTTCCCGTAGGACTGTTCTTGTGCACTCATGTTTTTTTTTATGCAGGAGGATGAGGACGACGACAATGAAGAGGACAACCAGGTGTCACCACCCGCTGCCTCCCAGCGGCCAGGACGCCTTGACTCCTGCAGCCTGCAGGTCTACCCTCCACTGAACCCAGACCACGAACACTTCCAGCTGCCCTTATACATGATGGCACATTTGGGCATCCACCATCGACAGAGCAAAGATGGGCTCGTCATCTCTGATTAGTGCATGCCATGTTGCTGGGCGCTAACAATTAGCAGTTGGCATGTATCTGCCATGCCCTTCATGTCCATAGGTGAACCCCGCCAGCTTAGAAACATAGTGTAGTGTATGCTGGGTGTTGCTTTGCTACTTCTCTTGGTACTGGGTTTCATCTAGTGGAATTTTAAATGTTGGTGTAATTTGTAATGTCCGTCAGCTAGGCCTCACAAAAGTTCTATCTAGAAGTTCATAAGGAGGTCAAGAGCTTTGCTTGGAAAATCATCTCTAATTGAAAAGGAAGCATATTGTTCGCATTGTGCTTGGGTGACAGAGTTGTCCTCAAAATTGAAGATTTGGCTGACATTAGGGCAGTCATGTTTACATTTGTACAGCATATCTCTGATTTCAGTTACATTCCAAATGCTCAGGATGCATATTGAATGTTTTCTGAGGTTTAATTAAACATGATTGGTATTTATCTTTTTTAGTCAAGGAAAATACCTTTGATACATCTATGTGTTTGAGTAACAGTTTCGAACTTAAACATAGCATTGTATATATTATCCAAGAAAGCCTGTACAGATGCAGACACTAGAATAGAAATATTTGTGATTAAACCAGCTTTGCTATCTACGAGAGAATTGAAATTCAACTTTAAAGTGCCAGCATTTACGATGTCTTGATCTAGATGATGTGTTTGGAAATAGAACGCTGCGAGAAGCACTTTGCAATGACATATGTGTCCATCATTTGGTGTTTTCAGGAGCTGACAAGGTGCAGCACTATGAAAATGTGCTGCGAGAGATCCTGTATTTCAAAAAGAAGCCTGCCAATTACCCAAACCGAGCCTTCAAGCTTGTGTGCTCTGAACTGAATGGTCGTTTTGTCAGCAATGCATACATTCAGGCAGTAAGTTTGCATCAGTCATTTTATTTTCACTTTTTTTATTTTGCCAGCTCTTCGCAACATTTTCTTGACAATTTTACAAAGCTGCCAGTGAATTGAAATTCATGCGTTTAAACCTGCGTATACACTTTTTGCCACTGTCTTGTAGCTTGAATTCAGTCGTCAGTTAGGTTGTGATGTCAAGTAAGCAGATGTCTGGGCAACAGTGTCTTTAGTACACAAAGACTTCATCATTGTTTCAAAATGCAGTTTTATTCTGTGCATTCATTAGCTCCGCGCTTATTATAGCCAGGGAGTAACGGCTCATTTGCAACAGCAAGCACATCAGTCCATGCATGCGGTATGCGTTTCCCGTGTGTCCTTGAAAGTAGGCACGCTGCAGGAAGTTAGCCTGAGGGGGCTTGAGGCGATCCAGTCTTTTCATCAGTCTTCCTTGACTAAGAAAGAGTATAACTTAACATTTGATTCATGTTCACATTACAATAAGCCATTTCTTACAAATGATTACATGTTTTTGATGGTTGCAGAATAAAGATGACTTCAGGCTGCATGAGTATTCATTTCCAAGACGTGGTCGTTTCTAAGATACAAGGCTGCACATTAATTATGCAGTTTCATAACACTACACATTCACCATGCATTCATATTATCCCAAAATTTCTTGGGTGCATGTGCATTAGTTAATGTCAGTGAGCAATTGAGTGTTTCCCTGTTTGCTTACAGCTCACTGTCATCCACCCACGGCCTGAGTCCACCAGCCAACACGAAACGGCTGCACCCGCAACTGGGGCCATGCGCACCACACCGGCCTCGGCATCATCCTCGCCGCCCGCAGGACCAGCCGCGCCTGCCATGCCTGCCCTTGTGCAGGTGGCCTCGCACAGCGTGGAGGCCAAGGCTCATGCAGGAAAATACGTGGAAATGCTGGACGGTGGCGCTTCTGAGGCGCTGGCAAAAAGCTCCGCAAGTAAGCTACAGTGCTTTGATCATCTCCTTTCACCCTTCATTCACGTTCTTGCTGTGATATTCAAGATCGGACATCACCTAGTCCAGCCATCCACCTTAGTTTCATGTTCACTAGTAGCCTTGGAATCCTAATCCGTAATCGGAGAGGAGTTTCATTGCAATCAGTTACCAGAAATGTTAGGGTCTTCTTTAGTTGATGAGTAAGGCAGTCTTGACTGCATGACAAGAAGGCAAAAAAGGGATGGACAACATGAGCACTGGACATCAACTAAGAACGTTTACTCTTGCAAAGCGCAGTATGTACAATAGACTCCCTTGAACTTGAAGGGACCAGAAAATTTGTTCCTTTTATCAGGACTTTTCCTTAGCAGAAGTGCCCCCAATAGAGATAGACATGCACACTATGCACATCCAAATATATGTTACATAAGAGCAGTGTACGAAATGACTATGCAGTGAGAGGATAATTGTAAATGGAATATACCATATAAATGCATGTAAGGGCTGCGCCCGCGTATGGGCTGACCCTGTTTTCCCCAAGTAAATATAAAAAAATAATATTCATGTAAGGGTTGCACCAAAACTTTCCACGACCCGCAAGGGAATAGCCTTCGAAATGCACGTGCCATGGCCTCTGTGATCAGCTCCGACTGCAAGCAACAGTGCGCTTAATTGCAGAGGCGACGCATGCTCACAGGAGCTTCCAGATGCTGACCATGGATGGAGCCCGAGGTCGCGGCTCATCATCACTCCGCGGGCTCCCACTATCTGTATTGGCATAAGTATCACCAGCTCCAGCTTTTCATGGCTGTGAAAAGGTACGGAAGTAGTGGTAGCATGTTAGTTCACCGTAGTTCTGGCTTTCGTGTGCTGCTACTAAGCGTTGCAGTTTTAGCACGATGGGCAAGCACCTTAATTGCTACACGGCTGGGAGTTTGCTGTCAAAATGGCATGCGTGCGGATTGCAGGACACTAGACATGGCCGAGAAGTGCATCCGACAATGGTGCAACCAAAAGGATGGATAGCTACAAAAAGCGCGCTTTCCGAGGCAAGCTGTGCAAGTTTCCCAAACCTGAAGAACAGCTGTTGTGCTAAGCGATGGAAGCATGGAACAATGGCTGCATGTTGACAGCAGACATGTGCGACTTCTTGTGGGGTGAGTGTGCACCAGAGCACAGCACCAGCTTGGTGTTGAAATATTCCACGAGTGACGATTGAACGTAGAATAAATGCCGCTCATTCCCTGATCGGTGTGTTTTTACTTTAAAAATTTTTAAAAATTTTTGCAAATCGGATGTATGGGCCGCACCCCGAAAATTGGCCTTCAAATCTAGAAAAAAAAAGTGTGGCCCTTACACATGTTTATGCGGTATATGGCACTATGCATGGAGTGAGCTGAACATTGAGGGCATAAAACACTCATATTGTCCTACTTTAAAACCGCATCTGTCTAGTTTCCTTCTGTTCACTATCTCTTTTTCGCTCTCTTTCTTCTGAAGCCAGTGCTATTTTTTTTGTGTTTTTTGATCCCAACGACTTTTGAAGCTCCGAGTGAACTGTAGGTTCCCAGCTGGGCCGATGTGCATCTCGCTTATCTTGCTCCCTTGAAGTGTAGCCGTTATTAACTCTACGAGTGGGCGCACCAGTTGCCTGTCCATCCACTACAGGCAGTGCCCATACGGCACTGATATCTGACCATCTCTATGCCGCAATAGCGCTTACTGTGATGCAGTGTTAAATAAAAATCCAGTTCCCAACTGTTTCAGCCCTAATTCAACGAACAGTCCTACTCCATGCCTAAGTGCCTGTAGTCTGCTGCAGGAAACACAAGGTGCGTGACACGTGAACGATTCCAAGATCTGGCATCTGAGTGCCGCACGCAGGCTGGAGCGAAGGTGCCGTCTTTTCCGCATTGGCAAGAAAGCTTCCCTACAAGGCAGCTTCTCACAATAGCGCGAAGTTGCACTGAAGCTGTCTATAGGAGAGAGAGACATTACTTTATATGGCAACTTCGTTTTAATCGTTGAAGATGGAATGAGCTTGTTCCATCAGTGCCAGTTGATCCTCAAACTGGTCCGCGGCCAACCAGGAACTCCAGGATGATGGAGGTTGGTAGTGATAGTGGGGGATAATATGCTGACTGGGCATGTGTAGAGGCAATTGATGTTCTAGGTATGTTCTAGGTCTGCTTAAGGTTTGCAGTTAGGGCGAGCTGAAGTGCGTTTTCTTGCGTGGAAGGGTTATATATATTTTTTTTTTCTCTGCTATACAGTGCCCCATAGATGCTCTGCTAGTGCCGTTACGTGGGGTCACCTGAGTTCGCAGTCGCTGCAAAAATTCATCTTTACTGAGTCATGTGCAAAACAGTTATTCTAAAGAACATTTTTTTTTTGCATCGAATCCTATGGGAAACCAACCAAATGGTCTCAATTGTTCATTTTATCCGGGAATTCATCTTAACCGAATTTGCCTTAATGGGAGTTTGTTGTATTGTCAGTGAATGAAAAAATAGGAGGACACGCATAAGCGCTGAATCCATTCATGAGCATCTGTCCACAGTGGCACTTCAAAATCATTATACGATAGAAAGCAGGGATCTTTCGTCAAACTTTTAGCCATTATTGCCACACAACATTACCTTTTGACTTCCACAACTGCTATTCAGGCATGAACTTCCAGCAGTGCAAGTCCAGTGGACAAGGGGGCCCTCTGAGTCCAGCACCTAGTAAGGAGGACATGCTCGCTCTTTTTGCCCTGCCTCAAGAGCAAGAACATTGTATTACCTCAACAAACAAACGCTAGCTTAAGACATCCCTCATGAGGATATCTTTCCTTTTAGTGTTTACATAACAAGCTGTGTGTCTTTCATGGTACATGAGTGGATTTTCTCTTCTTTTCTGTTAATCCAGGCCATGCGGTGACCATTATCATCGTCGTGTGTGGAGGCTTCCTGGTGTTCATGATTGTGCTGGGTGTGATTCGCATTCGTGCTGCACACCAACACCAGCAGCACCGGCAGAGCAGCTCTCGCCTCCGCTCTGGAGACGACCAGGATCAGGAGATCGCCTGGGACGACTCCTCCCTCACGATCACTGTCAACCCCATGGATGTGAGTGGGCCAGCCATTTATTTATTAACCCGCTGCGGTTGCTCTGCGGTTAGACCTTTCAGATCCTGAGCCATAGAATCCGGGTTCAGTCCCAGCCACGGCAGCCGCGTTTCTATCCAGGCAAAACGCAAAATGTGCCCATGAGCTGTGCAATATTAGTGCATGTTTAAGACTCCAAGGAGGTCTGCGGCCGTCCATGAAAATAATCCAGAGCCCTCTTCTACTGCGTCCCTCTTAACCCATGTGTTGCTTCGGGATGCTAAACCCCATGATCCAGTCCAATCCATTTATTTATCTATTTATTTGCTCACTTGTGCATAGCATAGCACCACACAGTGCTGTTGCAAGGTTGGGGTGATGTGATGAAAAAAGAACACCAGCAAATTGCTGAGGATCGGGAAGGCCGTCGTGGCGGCGGAGGTGCTAGCTCTGGCATGGGCGGTGCCAGCGGGGGCGGCACTGGCCGCCCCGGCTTGGCTGAGGACGATGATTTGGACACCTCAGACGATGTCAGCAGCTACCACGAGGAGAGTGAGAAGGAAGAAGGAGCTCCCCCGGAGAAGGCCAAGACCAAGGGTGACCTCGAGTGGGATGACTCCACCTTGACCTTTTGAGCATGTGCCGGTTCCACGCTGCGCGTGAAACGCGCACCTTGCATGTTCACCCACACCATGGCGGAGAAGGTGAGGACACTCCCCCTCCTCTTTCCTCTTCTTTCCCTCGCATTCCCATCAGGCCCTCTCAGCCACAGCGATTTAGTATGTCACCTAGTGCTGCGCTGCTGACCAGGGGCAACAAGTTAATGCGAATTCCATTGGTCAGTTGAGAGCAACATTTTTTGCTTTATCGGGAAAGCACGATTATATGAAAGATTTTTTTGGAGAGAACAGAGTGCCTCGTAAGAGAACCCGTGCAGACCATCAGTCGACCAGCATCACTAGGTAGGATTCTAATTGCTGTACCTCTGCTCTGTCAGCTCTTTTGATGCTTATGAAAAAAAAGTTGAAAAACACAGAAACATGAGCTCCATCTTCTAGCTTCTTCTAGATTAGGCAGTCAAGACATCAGTGCAACCTGCACACAAGGTTCTAGTGGTATCACTTACCCTGCAGTGTTCGCTGGAACTCATGGAGTGAGATTCCCTTGATTCCCTTCTTCACCTCTACCAACCTTGGCGCCTTTTTTTTCCTCTCCTTGACTCCTGTGCTGCTCTGGAGTTTGGAAGCATGTCAGTGTGTGAGTGATTTCATGTAGCAAATTTCAAAAAGACGAACGAAGACAGTTATTCGTGCACCGCTTCCTGTCATTGGTGGTTGGACCGAGAGAACCACTACACAAGGGCTGACAGCCGCAAGAGCAGGCACAGGTCAAACTGGCAGTCATTCCATGTTTGACGTAATTGTAGTACATGAGGTTTAGGTGTACCAACTGCGAAGGCACTGCACCGTGCTTCATGGCAAGTGGCCATGTTTTTAGAACTGGCTGCATGTTAGACCACTTGCCGCCTGGTTTTCTGAACTTCAAGCAGTTTGCATGGCTTGATAAGTTCGAATATTGGCCATTACGTTTCCAACATTTTTCGCTGTCCTCATTCCTCTCTAAAATAAAAAGAAAAAGAACATCTTTGTGCTGCTGCTCACAGAAGAAGCCAAACTGCGTCACTAAAAAACAACTGAGAGGAGCAGGCTGAACCTGATCGACACAAATTTTCAGTGTGTCATCCTATAGCTATGCTAACAGCCAGCATGCTTCTGGCGACTGACCTGAATGCCCCTGACTCATGCAACATGCTTATATCCTGTTTTTTTCTTTCACCGTTTTTCTTTGCCTTTGTCTTCTGGTATTGTTCCTCGTGAAGTCACAGTACTTATCCTGAGTATGTGTGTGGACCAGTCGTTGTCTTTTTTATACATTTTCTTTTGCTTTTTCAGAGTTCTTTTAATTTCTGGACGCTCTCACTTCAATTAGCAAACTGAAAAACATATGCATATATCTACATACATATGCTTTTTCAAGTAAGCTTTAGTTGTTTTTGTTCATTTCTCTATCAAGTGCAGCAGATTCCGCTTGCTTTCTAGCTATGTGCTGCAGCTTGCAACTGTCTGCAGTGTGCCCTTGTTGAGACACGTATTCCTTCAAGGTTTGGGCGCACGTTGTTTGTGACATTCAGAGGGCAGGAAACTGTAGCGTACACAATGCAAACTTTTTTTGAAGCTCTCGAGAGTCATTTGTAGTCACGCGCAAGCTTGTAAGAGGCCTCT
The DNA here is from genome assembly GCF_052857255.1 of Amblyomma americanum. NCBI lineage: Eukaryota > Metazoa > Arthropoda > Arachnida > Ixodida > Ixodidae > Amblyomma > Amblyomma americanum. The sequence continues at coordinate 484,586,032 of NC_135497.1, read as the reverse complement.
ACAGTTTCTTATGACAAAGGGCTCTTCGCACTATTCTGAGTGCAAGATATGACATGCTGATATCTGTGGTTTGTCTGGTGCTGTCAGTTGCTGTGTACCCATGTGCCTTACACCTCTACTGGCTCCTCCATGTCCTACTAACTTCGTTCCTCTCGTGATCTTTTGTTAAAGCTTATTTCTGAAAAAGAGAATGTGTTAAACGCAGAGGAAGCTATAAAGAGAGCATTTGTACTTCGAGTTTATACCATTGTAAAATGTGTGTCCTCTTCACTGCTAATTCGCATGCTCTTAAATATTATGCTAAATTTTTCTACGCTAATAACCGATAACAGGTGTGACAACTGCCTGGCAACGATATCAGTTCTTGGTGTTGAAATGCCGCTTCGACCGCTTTGGTGCTAGTGATGCGCACCTCACTTGTATTTCAATTTTTGTATGCATGATAATTTTTCCGCCTTTGTTTCATGATCAAGGGTATATCGGCCTGATCGGTCGAAGACCAATTTCAAAACTTTCTTGTGGTTTTGGTGTCTGCATACGTAGGATCCAAAAAAAGAAACAAATGTTTACAGCGGAGAGCTCGAGTAGTGGGCAGCAAGCAGTTACCTCACTGAAGACTTGCTGTTGCGAGATAGCTCAGCTGCTAAGACTCGGAAGCTAATTTGCTCGCAGTTGTGCATTGGTAATGAATCATGTTATCTGGATCATGTGATCTTCCAGTAATATATTGCTGATTGCCTAAACAGTGCAGGTACAAAATTAATGCATAAATATATCTGGCTTCATTACAATTTTCACAACAGTGTTTGGAAAGTTGTTAAAGATGCATTTCTGTGCACACTGCTTTAATTTCATTTCTTTTTTGCCGCAGAATTTTCTCGTTATTTTGTTTTCATGCCATAGGGTTCATACAAGAAACTTATCTAATATGCTGTTCTGTGTACGCTACATTCAAACTACCTCTTCTTTTCATTGCATCACATTGGCCCCGCTTGCACTATCATTCTTTATGATGGGGAGGAGGGCAACGGACTAAGTGAGATGTGCAAACATCAGTTTTAACATGAAATTTTTGTTGGCATTTGCAGAGGTTTTAGTGTACAGCGAATTTAATACTTGTAGTGCACACACACCTTAGTATTTCTCATCAGTGGCTGACTGAGTATGTTGTTAAGTTCCCACATTACTTAAATAGGGAGCTGTAAATGCTTTTTACATGACAAAAAGAAGTGTTAAAAATTCTGAATGCGCATTTTTTCTTGTGCATTGTTCTGAAAAACTGAACCTTAGTGTTAGGGTGCAGTCTTCATCTGCTTCCAGCCGAAGAGACATTTGTTTGAGAGGCTCTGATATCCTTGGGATCTGTGACCGTACTTCCCTCCACCTTTGCTTTTGGCAGCTTCTTTTCTTTTTTGTGTTTTCAACTAATTTAGGCATCCTTGATGCTCAAGAACAACTTTTTTTCTATTTGATGTTCATAAATTGCTGTTCATGTGCCTGTGTGGCTGCACAAAATTTTTTAGCACTCACTCAACTGCCCTATTTTTCACCATGCCTTTTGAAAATCTTGAGCCCAGGTAAGAAATTTGTGGAATCTTGCAATGTTGTGCAAATTAGTTTCGCTGTGAGGTCCGCTGCTGCGCATTGCATTTGAATCGAATTTAATTATGTTTCCTACCCTCTATTGCGGTTTGGGTTTATTTACTGCCGCTCTGTTTCATACAACTTGTTGTGATGGTTACAATCTATCCAGAAGCAGCATTCATATTCAAAAGCTTCATCATGTGTCCCTTTTTTTTATTTGGGTGGTTTATGTCACCTGCGTACTGTGAACGAGTATTCGCCTCGTTTACCTTTTCTTCTTATTTTATTTGGCCTCGATTGCCTTCTGCAATTGTGCTAGTATCGAAACTCTTTTCTGGTGTGCTCCAAGTGTCGTACTCCAGCTGTTATATTTGAACTGTGCTTGTTGTTTCCATTCAGTTTGTGTAGGTAACTTTTTACGGTTTTTGCACACCTGCACCACTGTTTTGTCTTTCAGGCCTCGTTGTTTTGACATGTGTTTCGCTTTTTCAAGTCTTCAAAGGTCGTCGACAAAGATGGGCCAAAAGCGGAGAAACAGTGTGACGCGCGTTTCTTGTTTGCCTAAGTTTGTCGTTGAGTTGTTCTTTGTGCTTTTGGTAGAGAGAGAAAGAGAGCGCATACGCCCGCTTCCCATGAAAAGCTTTAGAGGGCAAGACGTTCTACTGTGCCATAGTGCAGACTGCTGAGTTCAAACACACTTCTCATTTAACCCATAGAGAAAAGAAGACACCACAGCCATGTAAAAGTCAGCCATTGTGGCATCGTGTTATTGTTTTCTTCTTCGCTTCTAGTGATCATCTGCTTTGTGCAGTTTACGAGGGCAAATTCTGTGAAAGTAACACCTTGTTGATTTCTCTCACTGCCCTGGCACTGATCAGGTTTTTTTTGTTCACTCTTGTTTTACTTTCCAGAAAAAAGAAAAGCTCAATTTTTTTGCCATTGTATAACAGTGCTGCTGTACGAGTGCATTTACAGCTGCTACACTTTGCCCATGAACTGAGGCTTGCGAGCGCAGGCTGTATTGTTTTTTTTCTTCTGTTGTTTCATAGTATGAAGGAAGGAAGCAACATATCTACTCTACCAGCTAGTTTTTGCTGCATGTCCCTCAATCCTGAAGAAAATTGAGCTGCACAGTTCCTGAACCGAGCAGGCAGTGCAGCTTTCTTCTGTTTTCTTACTTTCGAGGCGCACTTTCTCGACTGTTTGGTGTCTGTAGTTGTTGCTGCCACCTTGAGTTGACAGTTTCACGCCTGGTAACCTACGTGACTGTCAGTGGCTGCCACTCTCTGGAGCCTTGAGTCGCTTGTATAAATGCACCATCACCCCTCCTTTCTTGTCGCCCAAGCTCTTCTATTCCATAATGTTTGCTATTGTGAGTGTCATCCATGTGGATATGCATGCTGCCGTACCCATCGGGGGTGGGAATGGGAAAGGGCAACATTCTGCAGCGAATGCATGTTCTGTTGCATCGAGCAACGTGCTGCAGTTCCGGTTGGGCCTGGACTGCAAGCCAATGGTCAAAACAAAATCTGGCTTTTTCACCTTCACCTTCTGGCATGGCTATTTGTAGGAAAATGCAGAAAACGCATTGCCAGAATAATTTTGAACTCATACTGGGAGCTTTGGCAGAATAAGCAACAGGCAGTTGCCATTGTATTTGTACATAGAATGTAGCACTGTCAAATTCTGACAGTTGTAAATTTGTCAAACTGCTTTACAATGTGCAATGAAATGGTCCGTAAGCATTGCTGTTATGAAAAAGACAGGTTGTTATCCTTATGCCACAGGATGTCCTCACCCCATGTATTATTTTTCTAGGGCCATGTGACTGAATTCGCAAAGACCTATTGCAAATATCTCGTGAGAAAATGCATGGCTCGATGCAGCCGAACGTGCTTGCGCGAAGGAGATGCCATTAAAAGTTGACGCCTCGGTCAGCAGCATGTACTGTTGGGGGCTTTCTAATGAAATTATGCCACTAAAAGCCTTCTCATTTTATTATTTGGCACATTTTTGTACTTTGTTGTTTGTGGCAGCTTAAGTGAATGTACCTATAGTGAAGACGAACACAGCATTGCCTATTGTATAGTCACTTTTTTTTCTCCTGTGTTTTTACTTACTGTATGCTCGAGAGTCAAAACAGACATTCCATACATAGGTGAAGAGTCAAGTGCGGTTTTCAGTGTTTGTTTGACAGGGAAAACCATTTGAGTATGCTATGATGTAAACTGCAGCGGGGCATGGTTCCACCTTTTCAGTGTATGGGACGACTGACACATTGGTCCCAAATCGAAAAAGAAAACGAGGAAAAAATGCGATGCAGGTATCTTTTCGTTTGAGAATGTGTGTCTTTTGTCCTGTACGGCGTGTCATTTGTGATATGTATGTATAAATATACATATAATACTACAAATTGTACTCTTGTGTAGGAAAAATCGTCGAATTGACAAATATATTGTACCAGCTGATCACTTTGATTGCAATAAATACCACATGGTTGTCCCAGCTGCTGTCTTGTCATGTTGCCCACTGCTACCACCTGTCTACTCGGCCATCACTCAAGGTGAATCCTTTAGCCGTAAAATGTTCACAGAGGCCGTAGAGAGCATGCTGCAATGAGCATGCGTAATGAACATGAAGTGAACCTTTACTGAAAGATTCCAAATCTGTTCTTTCAAAGGACCGTCTCATTAAGAATGCATTTAACATCTAGTATGTTTACAGGCAAGTATCCGGCACATACGTTGTTTTCTGGCTAAGCACAAAAATTTGCAAGGCCCAGGTGAGCTCGGAAGAGGAAGATTGCAAGGATGGAATACTCGGGGTTCTGTGGGAGTTCCTATGGGAAGGAAAGGCAGTAACAGACAAGGTAGGCCATGCACATGCTTAGCAGTGTGAGAGGGCTATGAACCGAGAAAGGGGCATACATTCCTGCAGTAGTCTTGTCCAGTATTTGCAGCTCTGACTACAATTCCTTTTTTTCTGCAGATTTGTAGCAGAAAATTATTTGTGATATGGCGTTTTTTTACATTTATAATTATACACTTCAGAATTTATGTGGCAACAGTCGTTTGGCAAAGATTTTCATGTTACATATTTGTCAAAAGATATAATCGAGAATTAGCAATTTTGTCACTTCAAGGCAACAGGAAAGAAGAGTCGCTTATATTTGCAAACTACTACATGCCATGAGTAAAGGCAAGGTTTTGAGGCGAAATTTCTGAAAATAAATATTTTACAATGGTGCATAGGAGGTGTTATGAAACACTACACATTCCACCTAAATGCCAATGCGGCTGTTAAGCTCTCAGAAATGCAAAATAACAATGTGGTGACAAGGCCTGCACTGCATGAACACGGACTTATCCGAGCCCATCCTGTCCACTGAACGTAGCTTGCCACTGCCAGTGGAACAAATTGCCCACTACTAGGGTTTTCAATGCAATGCTGTATCAATGCATGTTGACGTTCATTTGGTGCACCCCACCAACAGGAGGATTTGTCAGCAGCAACTTCGTGCCTTGTTCAGAGTGTTGGTCAGGCAACACAATGCTGCTGCCAATGCATGCTGCCTAATGGCATTTTTATTTTTACTTTTTAGAGTAGCTTTTTAGTAAAAATTTCATATACCATACGCCTCCTGAAGTATGGCATGTTCCGCTGGTTAAAACTGATCTTGGCATCCCTTGTGATGTACTCAGCATACTTGAGCGCGAACATGCCACACTCACTTCCGTTCATTTGATGCGGAATGTCCTTGACAGCCTCGCAAGTCCAGCTGAACAGGTCGAGCTCCTTCTTTTGCTTGTCTCTCCTTTCTTCCAGGAGGTAATCACGCAGAGCCTTAAGACATTCATCATTCTTGCCACCCATTGAGTCATAGTAGTGGATGGTGCTGTGCCTGAAGTCGACGACCGCTAAGCACCAGTGCATGCCTAAATGAATGGGAATGAGGATGAGGTCGTGTGCAAAAATGTCTATGCGCCTTGTCCAGCGCTTGATGGCACTGAAGCCACTGGTACGCAGCTTTGGGTAAAAAGTGTTGAAAGCATAGATCAATGGTAGGGTTGCCTGCAAGCGGCTACGCTCCATGAGCATGTTCATGTAGAAGTTGATAACTTGATCGTTGAGCCAGTTCAGCCCTGCAAGCGTCTTCATGTCCTGGCATGTCACAGTGAGTCTGAAGCCTCTGGCTAGTACATCGTCGGCTGGTGCCCGCTTGAGAGCGTCATCCACAGCAGCTTCCATCTCAGGTGTCAGCTCTGGGTACACTTCCTTTTTGGCAACCTCTGATGGGATTTCCTTAACAGAGGGCTCTTTTGTCACGGATATTGGGCTTGCCTTTTTGTCTTCGCGATTCTGCTCCTTGAAGAATATACGTGCTTGAGCAGATTGGTCTATCTGTGCCAGCCTTTCCTTTAGGTCTTTCATCCATACTGGCGAAAAAAGTGGCTCGAGGGGAGTAGCGGCATTTCTTGCGACGCCGCGCGTGACGGTGATGAGGTGGACGACGAGGAATTTCTCGATGCAGTAGCGTTCGGAGCTACCGAAACTACCACAGAGCTTGGTAACCAGTAATTATAGGTAAAGAAAAGGGTTAAAGAAAGAGAGAGACCTCTGTGGAAAACAGGGATGCTGAAGAAATCGGCACTGAGAATATACAGGATCTTTAAGCAGGAAATTGCCAAAGAAAATATCTATAATTCTGTTGTTTGAGGCCAGGACGGGAGTTTTGCGGACTAAGACATGCAGAGTCGGGTACCACGAGGTAGACACGTTGTGCGGTGCTTGTGGAGAGGAGGAGGAAACGGCTGAACACTTGATACTTTTCTGTATAGGGCTGCCCCCTGCAGTGGAAAGCAGCGGGGCTGATTTATTCAAAGCATTAGGGCTTAGTAACAGTGAAGGAAAAGTAGATTTTAAGCGGGCAGAAGTAACCAAGCGAAGGTTATCTGATTGATGGCTAAAATGAAAACTAGAGTAAAATTTCAGAAGTCGTGGCTAGGTGGCTTGAGCCACCGCCCGATTCAAAGGGTTCAGCCTTATCCATCCATCCATCAATTTATCCATCCATCCATCCATCCATCCATCTATCCATCATAAAGCCCCCTGATAATATAAAGTGTCGACACTCTCCTCCGCGCGGCGCTTTCCTCCTCGTTTCTCTTCGCGCGCCGGCGCCTGTAGTCCATCTGCAGCATTGAATGCCGGCGCGTGTTTTGGGGTTGGCGAGGCCTAACAGAATTATCAAATCTTCATAGATGGTGGTAAACGCATTGGTAACGCTGAAAGTTACTTTATGGGTAGTTTTGGTTTCTGTTTATGCCGTCTGAATAGGACGTTCTTATGCAAAACAAATTGTTTTGTGGATTTGAAGTTTCATAAACTTTCTCTGCCACGAAATAAGATGTTGAATTGCGTGTATTGAACTCAGTATTGCCGTCGGTAATAGCTATCCGTGTTAGGGTTTGCCAGTCCATGCGCGCATATAAAGCGCTTGTATTATTTTTGGCCGGCCTTATGATAAAATAGTCGCGAGTGCAGAGCAAGACCACGTGTTCGGTTTCCCAATGTGAACGTGGCTCTAGTGAACTGCATCTGAACCATATGACAGAGTAACGTATGTGACACTACCAGCGGAACCGGCAACCACTCATCGACTGCATAGGAGCTGGCACGCAAGACCCGCTGAATTTTAATGCGAAATGGTTTTATGGATCGTTGGGTGGAAAAACTGGCGCCGTGCGTCTGATGGCGTTGGTTCAGTGCGGTGGTACTATGGCGATTGGGATGTGATGTATACGAGAGAAGTATAAGAGCAGTAATGATTAACAGTGCATAGGTAATGACTGAACGAGTAGTGACTGCCAATCAGTGACTGTTAATGTCTAAAGTGTAATTGGTGAATAATACGGTTTATGGTTTATGGGGGTTTAACGTCCCAAAGCGACTCAGGCTATGAGGGACGCCGTAGTGAAGGGCTCCGGAAGTTTCGACCACCTGGGGTTCTTTAACGTGCACTGACATCGCACAGCACACGGGCTTCTAGAATTTCGCCTCCACCGAAATTCTACCGCCGCGGCCGGGATCGAACGCGCGTATTTCGGTCCAGCAGCTGAGCGCCATAACCACTCAGCCACCGCGGCGACCCTAATTGGCGAATAAAAAGACCAGAACGACAAAAAATGCACTGAATGTAAATTAAACTGTTAGTACTTGAGTTTTAGAAGTGAAAGTTGTGACCTTTAATTAGTGAATAAAGTGGATAAAAATGCTTCGCACTAATGGATCAAATCGTAATAACTAATTAACGACCCATAATAAGTGAGTAGTTGCTGAAATAAATTTCCAAAATGCTCCAAAATGTAATCAAATTCCAAAATGTAATCAAGTTTCCAAAATGTAATTTCCAAAATGTAATCAAATGAACAGTACCTGAACTGCAGGCAGTAAAGAACGAATTAGAGAATTAGTAAAGAACTAATCAGAAGTAATTAGTGAATAAAACGAATAAAAATGCTCCCAATGTAATCGAATGGACAGTACCTGAACTGGAGGTAGTGAAGGACTAAATAGTGACACCCAATTACCGGCCCCTAAATAGTGAGAAGTAATTAGTGACTAAAGATACCAAAAATGCCCCAAAAGTAGTGAAAAAAGTGGCAGCTCTTTACCGACCCAATATTGATGAAAAGCAAGTAATGAATCAGGTGGGCGGATGAGATTAAGAAGTTTGCAGGCATAGGGTGGGTGCAGATGCTAAGGACAGGGTTAATCCGAGAGACATGGGAGAGGTCTTTGCCCAGCAGTGGGTGCAGTCCGGCTGATTATGCTGATGAAGTAATGATGAGCGGACTTGAACTGCAAGCCACAATGCACTGACGACTGAATTTTCGGAGTGGACCGGCCGAAATTTGGGTTCGACCATCGAAAGGGAGGCGTGGTCTATTATACTTCGATAACAATTTTGGTCCAATTTTGCCTAACTCAATTTTCGGGTGATCCGTGCCAAATACTCCGGGTCCAAAATTCGATGCGGCCATCGAACTGGGCGTGTTTTATTATATGTGTATATCAAATATGGTTCAAATTGACCAAGGTCAGTTTTTGGGTGAACCGTGTCGACTTTTCGGGGTGGCCCGGGCTACCAAAGTCCACGTCATGGTTGAGTCATGACTGACCAAAGCTGTGGCTATCATGTATAGGCAACGTGCCTTCACTATGCTTGGATAAATGTTATAATGTTCCTATGCAACTGGTCCTACGCAGCTGCTTTACAAGTAAGCAAGACAAGCTTATGCTCGGGGTAACAGCCTCCGTATCAGTGCGTTAGCACCAATAAACGGACGCAAATGCTTTCACAACCTGAGCGGAAGGCTCCCGGCCTCTGCACAGTTGTAGATATCAACTCAAGGCATCCGCTATCACTTAGCAACTCGGTCAACAAAGCCTGTAACTCTGCCAAAAGCAACGGCAATCACCACTCACTAATGCATGCCTGCGGTATTCAAAGCAAATGTAACAATATGAGAAGCACAACGTGGAATAGCTAGCGCTGATCATCCCTTTACTTCGCGTGAGGGATGCAGATCAGAGAACAAGCTTGAAATGACTCCTGTGCAAGGCACTGTCTGGGTTTCAGTAAAAAAAAGGCTTCTAACATGTTCAGGAAAGGTATGCTCAAGCTCATGTGTAGTGTTGGGTTTAATGGCACATGAGCAACTAAGGCTATCACGCGCGAAGCTCAAGGTATAATAAAATGTATTCTGCAGATTTTTACAAACATGTGAAAAGAATATGACGGTTAAGTCCGCGCCCAAAAAGTTGTTCGCCATACAACTAAAATGAACACAAGCATAATTCATTGCGGCAACCCTAAAGTGCCAAGACTATAGCATCTCCTGGACTTCATTTTAGCTCTCGACACATTTTCGTCCTGTGACTTCTCGAGACATCGAGAAGCAAGAATTACATGCGGCGGTATGACATGCAGTTGCCAGTACCAATCGCTCCTACACAATCCGCGCCCAAAAAGTACTTCGCACTCAGGGAAAATTCAGCCCTGCAGAGTGCCCGAACACCGAGCGTCTCACAGCTTCGCCCATGACTTTCAGTGCTACCATCTCGTTTGATACCGCTGTTTGTTTTCGTCCACACACTCACCGGAGTTTCCGGAAGGTCGAAGCGTACGTGGCGGAGTGATATGGTTTCGCGACCGCACTATACTTCCGCAGCGTCACCTGCTATGTATGAAACGAAGTATAGACGCTTCCTCTTTGGATTAGATTATGGCCCATTCACACGAGGGTCCGTTCGCCCGCGGCCCGCGCATCACGTGTTCATGCGCCACTAAAAAACTGGACTGTGATCCGATGACGTCAAGCGGATGCGAGCTCAAGCGGTGGGTGATCGCAGGTGTCGTAAACGGTAGGTTGGGAGGTGAACTATGTTGGCTTTGGCCAGTGCCAAGATATCTTGGTAGCCGGGCGTATGGCGTTCCTGGGCAGATGCAGCAACGGTGCGTGAGGGAAACCAGGAGTACAGAGCCTCATTGATGTTAGAGACATTGCTGAGTTCAGCCTCGGCGTGAAAAAGAGACGCTGTGTCAGTTAAGAGCCAGTGGGAGTGAGAGTAACTGGGATAAAGATCGAAGGCTGCCTCAGTGCAGGTTCCGATTGGAGCCGATATGAGAATTTTTCTGTTGCTTCCTTGGGTGGGTAGGGGTACCAGCAAGAGAGTCTACTTGGAGCTCACATAACCGAGTGAGATCAGGAGCCAGGCTGAGGTTTCACAGTCAACATCTGTCCACCTACATTTTGTGGTGCGCATGTAGTGTTTCGGTAGGGTTACTGGAAGCTGGTTTCTGGTCGGGTGCTGCCGCAAGAGATGAAGCTGGGTGGGTAGGAGTCGAAGCGGCGGTGGCAGGATTCCGTGCATCACTATTAGGAGGAGTGGGAGTGGGGTCTCTGGTATAGATATTTAAGGCAAAGGTGCAGAGGGTTGGACATAGCCGACCAGGGAAGCGCTGTTTTACAAAAGTACCAACTTGCCCAACTGAACGTTCTACTTAGGAAGCAGTGAGTTGCGGAATACAAGGAGGCTGAGTACGAGGCTCTTGCAAGAGGTGTGAGGGTGTTTAAGTTGCGGTAGTGGCCTCAGCCGCTTGTTCATGCAGATAGTTGCAGCTAGTTATATGCGCTGAGATGAATTTTGAAGCGGTGTAGTTTTTCTTCTGGCTATAGCAGCATTGGCAGAGTGACCGAATAGCATACTCTTCTTAGTAGTAATTTTCTAACGAAGGCATGAGGTCACCCTTGTAGAATAAATGTGACAAGTGAACTAATTGAGCTTATAACCGTGGTTATGAGTCCACATTGATATACCGCGTGTGGTGGGGCGGTCAGAAAAAGAGACGAAGAAAGAACACAACAAGCAGAAAATGCTTCGGATGGCAACCGCAAAAGCGCCGGCACAAATATGAAGAGCCGGACGAGTGCGGGAGACCGAGTGGAAGGAGACCAACGGGCGAGACGAGGAGATAACGAAGCTGCTAAAATCATATAGGTCAACCGGTTAATCTCATCTGGCATCCATCCCGCCCGGACAGCCGATTTCGACCTCACGCTCCCCATCCCGCCTCCTTTCCCACGTGGCACGCTCCTTCCCTATAGGAACTTTCTCCTCGGAGGGAAGAACCCACTTAACGTCCGGCAGTGACGAACGCTTTGCCCCAACGGTGGTTAAGTTACTTGAGGCTCCACCTCCCGTATTCACGTTGTACTATCTAAAATATTGCCACAAAACGAGGATGGAGAAGGTTAAAACCAAACGTAAGAAATACCACAGTGATAACACTTCCTGAATGTATGCGCTACTTAGGAAACACAACACGACACAATGGCATGCGATAGAAACGTAAGTTTGCAACTGTTTATTGCTTATCGAACGGGGTATTTATACATGGTCAATATCATAATCACAAAAATGTCGTCATTCATGCACGGGACCATTTCAGTATTGTCAACTACCACGCATCTGCACTTCTTTCATATTTATATCATGTTTTGTCAGTGCGACAGACAGAATACTTATATACGTTCGTTTGTCCGCAACTTCAAAAAAAAAACGCTTCGACTATTTCCCTTTCAATTTGTCCTGTATCCTACTGTTACAGTTTTGCCTAATAATGGTTTCCACCGGCAAAAATGCTGCGCTACATTTCCTGGGTGGGTGATTTTTTCGCACTCATGGTTATACTATTGTGTTCTCGTGTTGACACATCTGCCCTATTGTCCAATATACCGGGTGTTTCAACGAACACTTTAAAAAAATTTCAAAGATAGGCTTTTTGGGGTAAAAACATGGCTTTCGCGGCATAGTATTAACAGTGTTGGTGGACACCAGAAAATCGGTGAATTGCGCTGAGTAGTTAGCTGGTTAGCTAATTTTTAATAATTAACTTCTTAACTGTTACAACTAGGCGCCTGGTTGAAATCAGATATTTGTAGCCGATCGTTCGTAAAAGGCCATATCAGTTTTTAAAATTTAGAAAACGCAATTACCCTCGCCGCGTTGGCTCGAGATAATTTGGCTGCATCGTGCGAAAAAACACGCGCTTTCGAAAGCATGCAGGCAAAGCAACCGCTCCAGTGCACGTAACTAGTCGAAAAAGCCAAATTTTATCGAGCCACAGCGCCAAGGCTAATCGCGTTTTCGAAATTCTATGGACTGATTTGGCGGTTACCAATGCCCGGCTACAAATCTCTGATTTCAACCAGGCGCTTAACTATAACGGTTATAAAGTTAATCGAAGTTCATACTATACCGCAAAAGCTACATTTTTGCCCCAAAAAGCCTATCTTTGTAAATGTTTGAAAGTGTTCGCTGGAACACCTGGTATATATTGTTTTCCACTCGATATTGGGATTTTACATACGATGTCTTTCTTGCATGGTGCAAATTTGCCCTCATGGCTTTGTTACAAAAGCGTATCAGTTTTTTATGCTTTAAATACAGCCTTCAACTCGTGTTTGTTTACCACTTTCTTCAGTCAGTGCGACACTGGTGATCAATACACAGAATTCTCCAAGAAGCACCAGTACCATTCATGTATCATAACTGCAGCGAAGCAACACGTTCACATGGAGAAGAGACACACAACACATGGACGAACGCTTGACTGAAAAACAGGCTTTCTTCGCTTCAGTTATGATACAAGAATGCGACCAACTAGCACAAAAGCTCGTTTTTCTCAGTTCCATCCTTACCGCTTGAGTACACCAGGACCGTAGTTGCGTTGATTATAACAAGTCGTGCGTGTTGAGCAGTTGGGCCTTAATAGTGATTAAGACCCAGACTTCCTTATAAACGTCTCTGGGATGATGAGGATTAATATATCATTAATAATCACAACGCTCAGTAGTTGACGTTCGATCAAAACCGATGATATGGAGATACGTCATGAACGAAGTCTACGTAGCTGAACCCGAGGACATGGCAGACTTAAAACAAGGAATAGCCAGGGCATGTGCGAATATTTCGCCGCAGGGTCTGAACCGACAGCTACAGTTCATGAAGGAACGACTGCGAGGTTGTTGAAGGCACACTTAGCATTACTCATGATTAATACTTTGCAATCAAGAAGACGAGAGAGAAGCAGTCGCCCCCTTTTGCATTTCTTTTGGGTGAGAAATAATAGCAAAGCCACCAGCGAGGACACCGTTTCATTCTTCCTTGAGCCAGTGGGCAGGTACGATTTTCAGTCCCGGACTGCCCGGGACTACACTTGCGGACTCGAGTGAGGCGTACGATTTTCTCGGGCAGCCCGAAAGCTCTGCCCACCAGTCATAAAGCTGCATGCATCGCCATAGCAAAGTTTTACGCTTCTGGCTGCCAGGGAATTTTTGCGGCGGCGGACCGCAGACGACAGCTGCCAGGAAAGTGAAGCGCCACGCTGGCGGCCATAATGAGTTAGACTCCATGCACATTCCGCTTAATTTTCGCTTTGCTCAGAGACGATATCATGCATTAACCTTCGCATAAGTTCCGTTGGTGTTCTCTGATCTAGCGCAGGACGATTCATGTGTCATATCCATGCAGTCTTAGTTTAATTCCTTGAAATTGGCAAACTACGTGCGGGCTCAGAGCATCGCACATTTCTTTAACTTCAGGGGCTTTCGTTCACATCAACTCGACTGGGCTCCGGTTTGCGGACGGCCTCCGCGTCTACATCGACAGGCCTGAGCCATCCGGCGCAGCCAGCGTTGCCGGCCCAGCACCGCTGCCCGAGCCACCCGCTGCCAGTCCACCTCCCCTAGAGCCACCAGTTGACGGGCCACCACCAATGCCTGAGCCACCCGTTGCCGGCCTGGCTGATGTGGAGCCGCCCGAGGAGCTGTGGGCGAGGGTTAAAGTCGTCCGGCTGATCGAAGCGTACAAAATGTTTTGATCAGGCCGGAGGAACCGCCTGAAGCCGCAGCTCGTCACGTGGGAGGAGCTGGCCGGGAACCTGAATCAGGATTTCCCGGCCAGCATCGTGACCTGTTCCCAAGTGGAAAACAAGTGGCGCATTATGAAAAGGGGATTTTTCACAGTGCGCCACCACAACAATCAGTCGGGCCACGACAGGCAGACGTGTCCTTTCGAAGAGTGTCATACGCTGCCTTGAATATTCAACGAAGTATTGCCTGCAGAAATTAACACTTGCGTTTGGTATATTTTTCTCTGTTGAGAGAAAGAATTTAGGTGCTTGTCCTACCGATGAACGTGGCACAAGTGACTCCCTTGTGCTTAGAAGTTATTTAGACTGGGCATATAACAACGTATAGAAAGTACTAGAACCCCGCAGTGAGGCAGACAACATTTTGATATTTAGAAAGTCTGCCGGTATAATAATTTTAATAGTGCAAAATTTCCAAGCCAGCAGGATCACTGTTGCGTGCAAACGCGAGAAGGCGTGAAACTTTTGTGCTTACCTGCTGCTACTTCCTACGTCCAGAGAGCTGGCGGAGGTGTTCGACGGAAGCGACGCAGCACAGCCTCCGTACCTTCTCGGACCGGGCCTGGTGCGGACACCACAAGGGCAATTACTGTTCATGCATGCCTGTTGCACGCGCTGAAAAGCGATGCAGGCGTTACTGCGCAACTGGGAGCCTTCTCGTCAGATAAAACCGAATTTGAACTCATGAGGATTACCCCTTTGATATTGCATAAAGCAGAACACATTACAAACTTTCAAAGCAGGCATAAAGCCAAGGGACCTGAGGCACCATGTTCTGCTGGCGTATGATAGCATTGGGAATGTTATACAAGGGACATGGTAGCAAAACCACTTGACGTCGTGGCACCTGCACAGTGTGCGACACTGCCGTCTGGCACACATGAAAAATCATGAAAATATTTTCTGCTTGCACTAGCGTACGGGCCATTCCTGGGCCGAGCAGGGAGAGCGAGGGACTGCTGGAGGACAATCACATGGAAGACGACGCACATGCATTGAGCACTGGTCGGCAATCTAGCTAGCAGCCCCCCCCCCCCCCCCCCCCCAATGTCCTCCTGCTCGGAGAAGACGTCGCAGCACAACCCACGACACACTGTCCTCCTTAGTGCTGCGAATAGACAACGCTGAGCGAAACAGAGGACGCACCAGAAGCTTCTTAACTGCTGCTCAAAGGCCGGCAGAAGAGCCGTCGCAGGGAGAGAAATGTTCTTCCGTAGAGGTTTGTGTCTGCCTTGGAGCAGCAATGTGCTGCTGGGTCTTGTTGCATTTGGGTTGCAAGCCCCAAGGGTAGCGTTGGCCTGGCGGCCTGGGGCAAAGCAGGAAACATCCGAAGGTCCCGGCAAAGGAAGAGTCGACTGGCAACAGAACAACTTGTTTATTCTGGCATCGCAAAAGAGCAGCCGGTCAGGGCGACCACGTTACTCGCAGGAAGAAATCGAAGTCTCTCTCTCGGCGTTTGGGGCAGCGGCTTTTATACCCTCGGAGTCGAGGGCAAGAGGGAACGGCTTGGGAAGAGTCATCCGATACGGCGACGCTTGAACATGTTCAGGCGTGACGGGCGCGTCCGCCAGGCCGGCGCCGGTCAGACCTCCTCGCCTCCCAGTTTAGGAGCTCCTCTCCCCGGCTGCCGCGCTTTGACAAGCGTGGGCAAAACAAGCACACACACACACGCACGCACGACGGCACGTGGCACTGAAACATGCCTGGACGCGCTTGGCGGGAGGCTTTGCGGCAGCGATGAACGAAGCCGCGGCATCCGGTGCATCCGCGCCGGCTATACCGCGCGCTGTAGGCGAGACGTAACAGACCGCCCCGCCGGGAGAAGGAGATCCCGATGGTCAGGGGACTGCATCCGCTGTCCAGAGGGATGTCGCTCGATGAGGCTCGTAAACGAAACCGGTCGTCCCTCGACGTTGCTTGAGCGCAGCGCACAGAGAAGGCCTCGTTCTCAGGTTCAGGATCACACAGGGCACTGCAAAGTCACTTCGGGAGAGTTGCCATTTTTGTGCTCGTTCCCAGCAAGCGTTAGAACTACGCCGAAACGCAACCGCTCAGTCAGCAAGCACGAGACAACCCTCACTAAGCTCTGCCAGGCTCTTTCCCCTTTTATACTACTGCCTAGTTCCTTACAGTAGTCAAGCAGCACTCAGAACGCGTCCACAAATTGGAAAATTGCACAAGAAAGCACATAATCACTTTGAAACACTAAACAAAAGCAATATGTTAAAAATCCTGCCTCAGGAAGAAAACATCAGTAACCAACAACTTTGAGGCGGATTCCTACGTTAGGGGCTTCGACTTAAGCCATCGGCGTTACCGTTGAGACTCCCCTTTTTGTAACGCACCTCAAAGGAATATTGTTGCAAAGCGAGGCTCCAGCGCAGGAGGCGGCCATTTTTGGGAGATATGGTCTGCAGCCATTGGAGAGGGCAGTGATCCGTCTCAATGATAAACCTCGAGCCGGCTAGGTAGCATGACAATTTCTGAACGGCCCACACGAGACACGCACACTCTTTCTCGGTGGCGCTGTACGCCTGCTCACGACAGGTCAGCTTACGACTAGCATACAGGACGGGGTGTTCCACTTCTCCATTGTCCCTTTGGCACAGTACAACGCCCATGCCTCGCTCACTAGCATCGCACTGAACAACGAACCCTTTGGT
This sequence comes from Amblyomma americanum, assembly GCF_052857255.1. Classification (NCBI taxonomy): domain Eukaryota; kingdom Metazoa; phylum Arthropoda; class Arachnida; order Ixodida; family Ixodidae; genus Amblyomma; species Amblyomma americanum. Next base: position 484,569,286 of record NC_135497.1, on the reverse strand, counting down.
ATAGTCTGGCGATCGTAGCACAGGCTGGCTTGTTAGGGCGCTCTTTAGGGCGCTAAAAGCTCTCTCCTTTGTCTCGCTCCAGACGACTGTTTGGGGCTCTGTTTTTCTTAGAGCATCCGTCAGGAGAGCCGCGATATCGGAGTACCTGGGGATGTACCTCTGATAGTAGCCGGCGACACCCAAGAACGACCGAATATCGGTCTTCGTGCGCGGTTGCGGGAAGTCTCGCACAGCGGCCACCTTTATTTCAGAGGGGCGGCGACGACCCTGTCCAATCACGTGACCGAGGTATACAACCTCGGCCTGTGCTAATTGGCACTTGGGAGCTTTGACTGTCAAGCCCGCTTCGCGCAGGCGGGTTAGCACTGCCCGCAAGTGTGCCATATGCTCAGACCAGGATGCGGAGAATATCGCTACGTCGTCTAAATACGGTAAAGCGAATTCTTCCTGTCCTCGCAACACTTTGTCCATGAGGCTTGAAAAGCAGTATGGCGCGTTCTTCAAACCAAAACTCAAAACTTTGGGACGGAATGTTCCCATTGGTGAAATGAACGCCGCATACCTACTAGCCTCTTCTGTAAGTGGAACCTGCCAATAACCCCTGACAAGATCTAGGGTGGAAATAAACTGAGCGCTACTAACTTTCTCAAGGCGCTCCTCGATGTTAGGGATCGGATAAATTTGATCCTTAGTGATGGAATTAAGCCTGCGGTAGTCGACGCAAGGACGAGGTTCCTTGCCCGGTACCTCAACTAAAATCAAAGGGGAGGTATAATCACTCTCACCCGCCTCAATAACACCGAGCTGTAGCATTTTCTTTACCTCAGCCTCCATAATATCGCGCTGGCGGGGTGACACCCGGTACGCCTTGGATCGTACTGGCTCTGGGGAGGTAAGTTCTATATCATGCGTAAGGACAGAAGTCCTACCAGGCCTCTCAGAGAACTGACCTTGAAACTCTTGTAAGAGTTGGTGTAGTTCGGTTTTCTGCTCAGGCGACAGCGGTGCTTTACTGAGTAAGTCACTAATGACCTGATCAGTGTCTTCCCTGTTCGTCACTGAGCCTAGTCCCGGAAGCTCGACCGGAAGCTCTTCTAACTTTCCCGTGTCAGGCATTTCCTCTCCAGTACCTGGTGCCTTCAACGCTACAGGCTCAATTTTATCCAGTTCTGACGTGCTCGGAATATCAGCTTGCTGCGCCTCCGACCCTTTTTCATTGTTCGACAACGTCGGCCCCGCAACTACCGCCTTTGCAGCGAGCTCCCGAACTCTCGGTCTGGTTAAGGCCTGAACGCTAGCCTCACCAAACAAAAGCCCCTTCTCGCGCAGGAGGTGATCGGACCTGTTCGAAAATAGGTACGGGTACTGGGGGGGCAGCCTAGATGACACTACGGCCTCAGTCTCAAGTGCTCCGAAAGGTCCTTCAATAAGCACTTTTGCTACGGGCAGACACACGCTATGAGCTTCCACGGCTTGCTTGATCCATGCGCACTCGCCCGTGAACATATCGGGTTCTACGTAAGAGGTGTGAACTACATCCATTGTAGCTGCGGAATCACGAAGCACTCGGCACTCTTTCCCGTTCACGAGGAAGTCTCGCATGTAAGGCTCGAGAAGCTTCATGTTCTCGTCAGTGCTACATAATGACAAACACACGACTTCTCTTTTTGTTTCTGGACACTGCGCCGAAAAGTGACCCGGCTTCTGACACGTATAACACACGCGCGCTTGCCTCGCCTCGAACCGCTTTCTGCGTTCGGCTTCGGCTGCCGCCGTCTCCTTACGTTCCGTCGGACTGCTTTCACTCGCATCCGCACTACGCGTGTCCCCCCTTGCTCTCATGGGTGTGAACTTCGGCCTCTCAGACTTGGAGCCAAATTCACCCTTTTGACCGTCCTTAGCTCCGCGAGCCCGACGCGTCACAAACTCCTCGGCTAGCTCGGCGGCTTTAGCCACTGTACTAACGTCTGGCCTATCCAAGACCCAGTACCGCACGTTCTCAGGTAACCGACTATAAAACTGTTCCAGCCCGAAACACTGCAGAATTTTCTCGTGGTCACCAAACGCTTTCTCTTCTTTGAGCCACTCCTGCATGTTTGACATAAGCCTGTAGGCAAACTCTGTATATGACTCATTTCTGCCTTTTTCATTTTCCCGAAACTTCCGACGGAACGCCTCCGCTGACAGCCTGTACTTTTTTAGCAGACTTGATTTCACTTGGTCGAAATCCTCTGCCTCCTCTCTCTTCAAGCGAGCGACTACGTCGGCCGCCTCGCCGGGTAACAAAGTGAGCAAGCGCTGTGGCCACGTTTCCCGAGAGAACCCCTGCTTCTCGCACGTTCGCTCAAAGTTAACCAGGAACAAACCAATGTCCTCTCCAAGCTTAAACGGCCGCATCAGGTCAGTCATTTTGAACGATACCCGTTCTCCTGCACCGTGTGCCTGACTTCCATTACGAGCGCGTTCCATCTCTACCTCGAGACGCTTCATTTCCAAAGCGTGTTGACGGTCGCGCTCTTCTTTCTCTTTATCTTTTTGCTCTTTACGTTCGCGCTCCTCTTTCTCTTTTTGTTCTTTACGTTCGCGCTCGTCTTTTTCTTTTTGCTCTTTACGCTCGCGCTCCTCTTTTTGCTCTTTACGTTCGCGCTCGTCTTTCTCTTTTTGCTCCCTCTCCTCAATGGTCTCAAGGCATTCCGACAGCTCGTCATCCTCAGCCTCCAACTCAAGAATAGCCCTTAGCAGTTCTGGTTTTCTGAGTTTGTCTGAGACATCCAGACCCAACTCTCTTGCAAGCTCCAGCAATTTCGGTTTGCGCAACGACTTCAAATCCATGGCTGCTCCGAATGCTGCTTTCTCTACTGCCTACTATTGTCTTGCCGCAAACTAACCCGGCAGCAACGACAACACAATTACCAGCTCTGTTTCTGACACTAACAAAAGCCTGGCAAAACTCAGAAGAAGAAAGTCCCGCACTCACCAAACCTCGCAGCCAAGAATTCAGCGCAGTCGTTCCGCTGCAGGCAACCAGTCATCACACAGGGCTCGTTGCACTGCTCCCGGATGGTCGTTGAGCTGCTCAGCATACAGTTGAACGCATATCTTCGCTGCTGGCCTCCGTTGTCGGGATCTCACCGCTGGCAACCAGTTCACCAGTTGTTGCATTTGGGTTGCAAGCCCCAAGGGTAGCGTTGGCCTGGCGGCCTGGGGCAAAGCAGGAAACATCCGAAGGTCCCGGCAAAGGAAGAGTCGACTGGCAACAGAACAACTTGTTTATTCTGGCATCGCAAAAGAGCAGCCGGTCAGGGCGACCACGTTACTCGCAGGAAGAAATCGAAGTCTCTCTCTCGGCGTTTGGGGCAGCGGCTTTTATACCCTCGGAGTCGAGGGCAAGAGGGAACGGCTTGGGAAGAGTCATCCGATACGGCGACGCTTGAACATGTTCAGGCGTGACGGGCGCGTCCGCCAGGCCGGCGCCGGTCAGACCTCCTCGCCTCCCAGTTTAGGAGCTCCTCTCCCCGGCTGCCGCGCTTTGACAAGCGTGGGCAAAACAAGCACACACACACACGCACGCACGACGGCACGTGGCACTGAAACATGCCTGGACGCGCTTGGCGGGAGGCTTTGCGGCAGCGATGAACGAAGCCGCGGCATCCGGTGCATCCGCGCCGGCTATACCGCGCGCTGTAGGCGAGACGTAACAGTCTCGAAAGGAGTAATTTTCTATTTTTTGTTCTCTGGGGTCTATCCACATATAATGCATTTTTTCTTAGAAGAGATGAAATTAGGTTCATTTCGTTCATTAGGTTATGAATTGTACAGGCACAACATGCGTAGTCAGTTGTGTTTAGTTTTTGTAAATAATTTTCTGGGATGGAGCTCATTTGTGCAACTGTAAGTATGTACATTGTGAATATCTTCCGCAATCAGGATTTTAAGTTATTTGTGTAAAAAGTTGTAAATATGGACATCATGAACGTTTCCCCCGCACAGAGGGATACATCTCATTTGTGTAAATGCATTCGTGCCTTGTTAATATAGACATTTTGGTTTCTGAGCAAAATGTGCATGAAGCGAGTCGTCTGTAATAACGAATCACGCACAAAAAAAAGGAAAATACTTCGTACTTGAAGTCTACAACTGCACGTATAACTAGTCTACAAGGAATTGGAAATTATATAAAATCTCAGAAGTTTGAAGAACAGTGCTCTGGTCACAAATAACTTTATAATAACGAGGCACATGAGACACAAGTCGCTGTCTCTAGGTGTGGTGATGTGTGTACTACTAAGGATGTTCACACCGCATTAACTGCTAGCATACATACCACAGTTGAAAGGTATTGAATGCGGCTTTAAACGCAGCACACGCGGTAGAGATCGTTTTTTTTTTCAAGGCCATTCATACAACACATCAAATTGGAAGGCGCATTGGCTCGCCACCCAGGCTCTGCCACAGATGAAAGTACAAAAAGAAAAGGCCATGCCTCAGCCGTTTGCATTTTGACACGACCTCACGCCGGTGTACTGCACTCACAATATGGGAAAGGAATGATCCGGTTGGGGCAGTAGAGCTTTTTTTTTACTTTTCTACGCGCATTAGCGCCACAAAAAAAATTGGCTTTAATGGGGTGTGCATTTTACCCTGTCCTTTTGTCAGGATGAGTTTCCATAATTATGAGGCGTAATTACAGGGAAATTTGGTTCCGAGAAAAACTGTCCGTAATTAGAGTCGTCCTTATAATCGGGGTCGCATCCACGGGGCACGACTGCAATTGTGAATATATTTCCCAAGCAGAATGGTACATGTTATTTGTGCCATTTATTTCAAATATCAACATTGCGCACATTGTCCGCAGGCAAAGGGAGGCATGTTATTTGTGCAAATAATTGTAAATATGTACATTGTAAATATGTTCTTAGGTGCACAAAACTGAGTAAATTTTTAAATTTACTTTTGTGGACCTTTTATCTTAAGTGTGGGAGGTATGTTTCTTCCTTCCCTTGGACTTTCTCGTTACGGTTCTTTTTTTTTGTGGGACACAAACAGTGCCAGTATGGAAATATCGTTTATTTGGGGAAGATTTCAGTATACCATATATCAGCATATAGGAGCATGTAGGCAGACAATGGTAGGAGTGCGAATACAGTAGGTATTTTTATCTCAAACAGTGTTGACTATACAGCTATAGTGATAGCTACAACTAGTACGCAGTTCTTTGTTTGCGTGGTGTATCGTTTAATGCTTCACAGTATTTTTTATGGTTTATGAGAGTTTAACGTCCCAAAGCTACTCAGGCTATGAGGGAGGCTGTAGGGAAGGGATCCGGAAATGTCGACCACCTGGGGTTCTTTAGCGTGCACTGCCATCGCACAGTACACGGGCCTCCAGCATGTCGCCTTCATCGAGATGCGACCGCCGCGGCCAGGACCAAACCTGCGTCTTTCCGGTCAGCAGCCGAGCGCTATAACCACTGATTCACCCCGGCGGCTTTTTACAGTATTATGAAGCAAGCTGCTGCGATACACGTTTCAGCATGTGTGTGTACAGGTAATGCACCCTGCCGCGATGGCTCAGTGGTTAGAGCACTTGGCTTCGGTGCTGGAGGAGTCACGTTCAATCCCTGTCGCAGCGGCCGCGTTTCAATGTAGGCGAAACTAAAAGACGCCAGTGTGTTGTGCGGTGTCAGCTCACATTACGGAACCCCAGGTGGTCAGGTCAAAATTAATCCGAAGCCGTCCACTACACTCTTAGTCAGGTCCGGCTTAACGCAGCTGTTAGAAGCGGCACCTTCGGGAGCAAGGCATGCGCCTTTACATAAGCGGTCGTGAACGAAGAGTTATGCGTCCCGCCCATTAAGCAGCCGACGAAGCCTGGAGTGTCTCAATATATGGACCTCCTTCACCCCGCGACGTCACGAAGATGCGGTGGCGCTGATGTTAGCAGCGACTTTCGCATGGTAGGCAAAACAGGTTCCGCTTGCCCGTGCCTACCGCAGCTGCCGCAGTTGCCGGCGGCTGCTTCAAGCCTGTGCACTGCAGAAGCAGCATATATTGACCAGCTGCGTCACTGCTGGATCCGCGTAGTAGCATAAAAATATTAAATTAGCCTCGATAGGTTTCTGCCGCATAAATGCCGCATTCGGAAACTGGCTAACAGGCACTGGGCCACGGTAGTAAAGCGCGAAGTCTGGGAGTCTATAGGCACTGCCACTCAATGCACTTAATACCATGCAAGTTACTGCGTTCATTCACCTGAACTTCAGGATAGTAGGCTGATAATTGCTCAAGGAAAAAAAAAGACATGTAGCTGCACACGTACTTATCACCTTGAGCTGGGGTGCTCGGGGCGCCGACAGGTTCACTCGCCCCCAAGGAATGCGTTTTGTGACATTTAATATTTACTTGAAACTGTTTCTTGATATGACGACGTAATTATTTCATTCGAGTAGAAAGAAGTCTGGTAAGTTGTGTCAATCTTGCGCGGTTGGTGTGCTTAGAATAGCGTACCTTCAGTGTGCAAAACGCCATATGCTTTTTCATTGTATCATGCATGTGTCATGTTTCATGAGGTAATACATGATCGCGAAGCTTGTTTGGAAAGAAGCAGCCGCAGGCGTGCTACTAACAGACACGTGGCGAGATTGAGAGGGGACGCGGCATGAAAAGTGTTTTCGTTATTCATGCATGCGCGGCGGCTGCGTTTTTATGGAGGAAAAACGCTAAGGCGCCCGTGTGCTGTGCGATGTCAGTGCACGTTAAAGATCCCCAGGTGGTCGAAATTATTCCGGAGCCCTCCACTACGGCCCCTATTTCTCTCTTTCTTCTTTCACTCCCTCCTGTATCCCTTCCCTTACGGCGCGGTTCAGGTGTCCAACGATATATGAGACAGATACTGCGCCATTTCCTTTCCACCAAAAAACCAATTATTATTATTATTCGTGCATGCTATATGTAACTAAACTTGACGCAAATATGAAATTCCCACGCTAGTTTCAGTCATTCCTTTTATTTATAGCTATACCTGGTGCAGTTCTGGGTAATTATAATTAACACCGTCGTCAAGTCCCCCAAGGTCTCAAATAATTGAGTAGATAGTGCGCAGTTTTTTTATGCCAGCATGTACATAAAGCCCTGTTCTGTATGATGACGCGATCAGTTCTTTTTCTATATGATCAGTACTTATGAATTTGCATAGTTACATGAAAACGCTTCTTACAAAAAATAACTAACACAATACTGCACGTGTAGGGAAAAAAATCGAGAGATTTATTACGCTCCTCAACGTCTCAGGAACAGTTTGCGACAAATGGAATCATTTGATTTTCATGCGAATTACGAAGGTGAGTGATCCAGTCGCAGAAAATGTGAGAGGTCACAAAACGAACCTTAAAGTTTATTCCCTCGTTTATGGCATCTTCACTTTCGCTTTGGTCAAAGAAATGCGGCACTGAAACCAAAGAAATTACCTCACAATTTTTGACGACCACACTTCTAAAAAACGTAATTTATAAATTTGTACTCAATATTTTGCTATAATTTTTCGTCACGAAACTAGACTTCAGGGCTAGGAAAGAAAACAATTCTAGAAATCAAAAATTTTCACCAAATCGACCAACTTAACAAGAGGACAAGTCGGCTTGGCTGGTGCGTGGTCATGCGGCTAAAAACAGCGCTAAGCGAGACAGGAGATCGGCCCGGGACACGACGCTGTCCCCACTTTTCGCGCAGCGCGACACGTACAGTATGTCAGCAGACGATGAGCGCATGTCTGCTCCGACGAAACAACGCCAGCACTTCCCCTCACTACTGTGCCGAAGTAAAATCATTCCGGCTAGTGCAGAGTGTCAAAACTTGTTTTATTCAATGCCTAGCGGATAAATAAACGGCAGGAACGCTTTCTACATGTTTACTACTAACCATATATACAATACAGTGGCAAACTATTTCTCTTTATAGGCCGCACGTGGACAATGCGAGCTCGTGTACTTCGACAAATTACTAAGTTGGAAGCATCGACCATTGCTATGTTTCGCAGAAACTGGAAACGCGCCTACAAGCCTTGAAAACCCGCGCTCAACACCTATCCGCGACGCCACTCCCCGACCTTTTGCCTACCACGAGCTCGCTAGCGACTGTAGCGCCACATCGTTTGTTTACAAACATGAAGGAGGTCCATAGGGTCCCTCCTACAAACGGCGTAGTTCTCTTTCGCGCCGCGCAGAAAAAAACGGGGGGCGACAAGGTCAAGCGCCGACGTGACCGCCGCTCTGCTAATGCATGGGGTCGGGGAGGAGGACTGGCGCCTCAGTGGCGGCCCTGGCTTCCTGCAGCCGAGCCCGGCCAAAACTCTTTCCATCTACAGTTTTCACTCAACTCAAACACTCGCAGTCGTCGTCTTCTTGTGGCTACGTGGGGGGAATGTGCTCGATTTCTGCCACCCATATCACGGGGGCACAGCTTGGAGCGGGGATGGGGAAAGGGGATCTGGGGAGGGGGATGTCCGCTTGCAACGCGCGCTGTCCGTGGTGTCCAGGAAGGCAGGTCCCCGCAGCAGCAGCAGCCACAACTGGGGAGGGGAGGGTGAACGGCACGCACTGGGAGTGGCGCGCACGTGGGGGCTGAGCGGGCGGCGCAGCCTTTTTCGGGCCCGGACGGCGGACCATGTGAAAAAGGGGAGCGCTTTCTTCAGTCCGCGGGGTTGGCGGCGGACCGGGATTGTTTTTGCTCTTTCTTGCTTGTAAGTCTGTCAACGTTTCCTCGAGCGCTCGTCTGGCTCGCTATCCGGAATGAAGTCGACTCTGTTCGATGCTGGCGCCTTTCCTTATGGCGCGCTTTTCGCCGTATTTGCATCTCGAGTGCAGCATTGTGTGTCCTTTTCGTGTTTCGTTCACTGCGTCGTCACTCCGTATTTGCTGCACTGCGTCGTTATTGTGTGTTCGAACGCGTCCGCATGCGTGAGTGGCCGCTTTGCTTTGTCGTTTCTACTAAGATGAGTGAAGTTGCAAAGAAGGCGCTCAGTCACGAAGCGCCCGCGTCACGTTTTTTGGGCTCGTTGAGACCAACCTGTATGGAATATTGAACACGCTGCCCCCTCTCCCCCGTGTGGGTAGCCAACCGGAACATTTTACTGGTTAACCTCCCTGCCTTTCCTCTACCACTTGTCTCTATCTCTGACCACCTCAACTTGGCGCTAAGGAATAGGTTGTCCCAAAAGGTCGCCACGGAAATTAATGTGGGACATCATGATTCGGCCCCGTACACAGTCGGTATGTAATGTTTTTCTTTTACCGAAACCTACGAGCTAAGTGGGCTTTCGAACTTGCCCTTGCGATGCATTTCAATTTGTTACGATTCCCTACGCAGGATTCCTGAAGGCACTGTTTGGAAATAAGCGCCGGACGTTTCGAAATGAACGTGAAAAATTGAGAGCTACGAAGAGCGGCCAGGGAGCCACGCAAACAGCGCAAGTACGCTGGGGGAGAGAGTGCGCGCGGATTGTCCGCTGCATTCGTGTGAATGCTCGACGTCCGGACCGACTCGCGGATGCTTGGTCACGTGTCACGATAACCACCATCCGCGATCCGGTCCGCTCGTCTGAACCCACCTTGCATAGTTTCTCCAGCATGGAGTTTCCAACATGGAGTATAAGGTGGGTTCAGACGAGCGGACCGGATCGCGGATAGTCCACGCGGTATCCTGAGACGTCACCAAGCATCCGCAATTCGGTCCGCACGTCGAGCATTCACACGAATGCAGCGGACAATCCGCGCGCACTCTCTCCCACAGCGTGCTTGCGCGGCTCCGAATACTCTGCTACCCAGAGTTGCAACATGGACGCCCATAGGAAATGTCGTCTCGCTGCACTGGCTATAGTCACTGAAGTGTCTGAGGGCGGCGAGGAAGCCTTTGCCGCTAAAAAGCGGCTATGTCGGACGATGCCATGGTTGGAAAAAAAAGTGCCTGGGCGTGCAGAAGCTGCTGTACGAGGAGCTTCCTTATTGCGACCAGGCAGAGTAGGAACGCTTGGTGCGACTGAGTCCAGACCAGTTCTACCAGATACTGGCTCGGGTACGACTTCGGACTGAGCGACAGGACGCCACCATGCGGGTATCCGTGCTTGCTAGGAGGAGGCTACAAGTGACGCTTCCTTTTCTTGCATCCGGTGGGTAATACCTGTGCTACATGGGCAAGTTCGAATGACATATGAGTCGAATGGCATTCGAGACTTGGAATGGCATTCGGACTCGACGGACTTCCGCGGCGCTACACGACACTTTCCAAGCGCATTTAAAATTTCCTCAGCTCGTTTTCAGTGTACGATGACGACGGCGGCGGTGGTCACACTAGTGTGACAACGACACTGTCACGGTCAACAGCAGCATATATGATGGTAGTGGGACAAGTTTTTGAGGCCAACGACACCGAGGAATCCGACCGGTGGACGGTCAGCCTTCATGTCCTCGGCAGGCCGGCGGCTGAGCGAAAACACGCTGATGAGGCGACGGTGTGAATATATTCGCCCTTCTACCTTATCCATATTGTTAATAAGCGAAAGGAACGGGTATATTTCACATGTGCACACTCGAAGACTCACCAGCTATAAGAGCTTGCCAAATTAATTTTAATCGACGGCGACTCCCTTCCCTTCCGCGACGACTATGCCTAGCGAGTCCGCAGGGTTACGTCTGTGAATTCGGCGGTTGTGAAGAGCGAATTCACAAGTTTTAGCGAAAGCAAATGATAACGAATGTAGGTTTGACAACAGTGATCAGAAATCAACTATTGCTCACATCGCAGGGCGCGCATACGATGAACGGGAAGCGCCGGTGTGACCCAGACTGCAGAGCGGTGCTTTACGGCCAGCAGCAGTCGTCGCCTTTGCTATTTTGTGGATAACAAGTTATGCCGTTTCAATTACCGCGAATGGTCACCAATCATACTTCTGAATAAAGCAGTTTAAAATAAACTACTGAACGCGTCGGAGGAAGTCTGGATAATTAGCGACAAGCGCCGGTCGTACGCGATGTCAGCAGCCCGGCTGTCAAGTGTTTCTCAGGCGAGCGATCGTATCGGCGCTTCCTCCCACAGATTGTTGCACTCCGTTCACAAGCACGGGTACAACCTGTACAAAAGAGATGAGCTTATTTAATAGAACTAAGGCGCAGAATGCGTTTTATGTCATGAAAACAAGCGCTAGTTGTTCGTAAACAGCGATGTAAACAACAGTATGAGTGCAGCCGTCCTCATCGGCGCACTGCTGGAGAAATTTCATGCTCATGCGGTAAATGTTCATTGGTGTACTATTACCTTCAAGCTCTTACGTAGACAGAACACGAGCTATTTGCTAAGCAAAGACCAGGAAAAAGCGAGTAGCGGGTATCAAAATGAGCAGCCACAGAGCCGAAAGCAGTCGCGCGGCTATGGGCGGGGCGAAGCGATGGCGGCGGCAACGCCTATTGGTCACTTCGGGCTCTGTTCGCGTTTCGAAGGCATTCCAAACTGTGGAATGTCTCCACGGAGCTCCGTCGACTCGAATGGCATCTGAACCGAATAATGCCGTCGAAAAATGTCGTGTTCGGCAGTCGAGCCGAATGACATTCGGTTGCAAGACATTCGAAGCGCCCGTGTAGCACGGGTATTACTTTATCTCTTCAAAAAGCAAGTGTAGTAGTAACAAGCTGTATAAGGGATCCCAGTCTGCAGCTGCTTTTAGACGTGGCAGTTTCTTTTTTAAAAAATGTAGAGGAGGCGGTCACTTACGGCCCGCTCACAATTGCGAGTCACAGGGATTGCGTGACCGTTTCGGTCGAAAAACGATGGTCGCACGCTATTCGATTTCCCAGATTTGCGACTGCGAGTCTCCAACCGCTGACTAATGAGCGGCGCCGTGGAAGTAAATGGAAACTTGTTCCACATCCAGCTTCTTGTTGCCGCCAACAGTCAGATCGACAACTCTTGATCCGAACGAGGCCAACTCGGGAAAGCGACTTGCAACGTCAAACGCCAGTACAGTCAAGCCGCCCCCTGGACGCAAGCGACAGCCGGTCGCACGCCCTTCGCGATCAGCAAGTGTGAATGGGCCTTTAGTAGGCAGCTGGTAACCGCATTTTTCTTTTTTCTGTGTGTGCAGGAGAAACGCAGTGTTCGCTGAGCCGCCAGTTTAGACTTGGCCACTCTACAGTGAACTCCATATTGGAGGAAAGCTGCTCAGCGATATATGCTGAACTAAAATGAGGCGTTTTGAGAACGCCAAAGGGTAAGGAATGATGAGAAGTCGTTATAGAAGAATTCGAACAAAAGTGGCAGTTTCCAAATTGCATTGGCGCTATAGACGGGAAGCACGTGTGCATCGTGAAGCCGAAGAAGTCGGGGTCGTTGTTCTTCAACTATAAGAAAACATTCAGTATTGCGCTTTCTGCACTTGTTGATGCGAATTACAGGTTCAGATACGTTGATGTTCGTGCTCCGGGGTCTCAAGGTGAGGCTGGAGTGTAGCAGACCACTCCGCTGCAAAAAGCAATTGACAACAAAACAGCAACGCTTCCAGACGCAGTCAAGATTGGTGGCCAGACAGATCTCCTCAATCCCCCAGTCATTGTCGAGACGATGCCAAACCGCTTCCGGTTTGAGAGGATTCCACACATTGTGTTGCAAGCAGAACCAAACAGCGCATCCTTGTATGTTGCCACCGCATGTGTGCTTCACAACTTTCTGGCTGCTGATCCCGTGCAACCAGCCGAAGCCGCTCCTGAGAGTAGAGTGGGCACTTTCTTTTCTGTTCTGCCATCAGGGGGCCGGCTTGGGGCTATGGCATGTTCACAGCGTGATCGCCCTTCGGACTACTTTACTGGTCGAGGAGCAGTGCCATGGCAGAGGGACATGGCATATACTGATTGATCAGCAGAAAAGACTGCATGGTGATTCTCTTGCTCGGGCTGTTTTGGGTGAATTGATCTGATCTGCCTAACTGTACACTGATATGCAATGCTTTCCTTATGACAGTTCCTGTTGCTGTTGTCTTTTACGTAATTTTTCTCTTAAAAATCAATGTTTCATGCAGCGCCGTTCTGATTTCTTAATTTTCTATAAACTTTACGCGTTTCCTTCCTCATCTACCTTCATCTTCCTCTATCCATACCATAAGCACAACACATGTTAACATATAACGCCTGCGTGTTTTCAGATTCTCGCGTTTCTGGAGTATTACAGCATCCTTCGTAGGGAATTTTTTCATGTTAATAAGCTTAGATTCACTATACTGGCTCAATTTTGTTCGAACACAGAATGAAGTTGTACATATGAACAGTGACAACTCTTTTTATTGACTTGTTGTAATGACTGTAATGTTATAGTTGTAAGCAATAAATTTCAGTGTATACTCAATGTATATTTCATTTAAGAAAGCAGCGGTCATACTGATTTGTAATTTTATTGCTTACAAATAAAGCACGGCAAAGAACTGAGCATCTATTACAGCTGTTTATACCTCCACTCATCTGAAGACTCTGCTTGGCCGTCATTTTCTGCTTTATTAGTGATGTCCCTCTCGCACAGCAACCTCTCCTTCAGTTTTCGAAGGTATACCTTGCAACCATTCTTCCAAACGTTCCTGCGGAATCTTCTCCGTCGTCTTCAACAAATTATGCTTCGGCTACTTTTTCCAGTGCTTCGGTACGCTGGACCATCAGGTCACTCGCTTCCCTTCTTTTGCTATCGTAGGCAGAAACCCCAGGTGGCCGAGGTGGTTGACCAGCTTTGCGGCTGTGCAGGTGAGGTACGGGAAACTTCCTCTTGAGCAACTGTCTCCTGAGCAGATGCCCCTGCTGCCACTTGGTCAGCTTGGGGCCACTGCTGTGTAGGTGACGTTTGGGAGGGGTCAACTTCAGTTGTCGTCTGGCAGCCGGTGTCTCGTGTGGTTTCACCGGGCGGCTGTGTTAAAAAAAATGTTAAGATTTTTACTGCGTTAAACCTGTCATAGTGTGAAAGCACTGCCTTTGTTTTTGGCAATGGCCCGGCCAAATTTCGTTAATGGCCTAGACGAAATTTGGAGGTCACCATCGCGTTGGGCACGGTCAGATATGACTGGACATCGATTTTGGTCAAAATCGGCCAAGGTCAAATTTCGGGGGTGGCCCAGGCCATATTTTTGAAAGTGATTCAGGTCAAATTTGGAGGTCACCATCGTGTCGGGCGCGCCCAATTATAGTTCGACATCGATTTTGGTACAGTGCGGTCAAGGTCTTATTTCGGGGGTCGCCCGGGCCAAATTTTTGGAAATGAGCCGTGACAAATTTGGAAGTCACCATCGCGTTGGGCACGGTCAATGATAAATATCGATTTTGGTCGAAATCAGCCACGGTCAAATTTTGGTGGTAGCCCAGGCCAAATTTATAGGTAGTCATCATGTCGGGCACGTCCCATTATGGTTGGACTTGGATTTTGGTCCAGATCGGCCAAAGTTAATTTCGGGGGTTGCCCGGGCCAAATTCTTGCCGCTTGGCGTCAAAGTTGCTATGGTAAGGAGCGCTGCACGAGCAAGATACGCATTCAACATGCAAGATTTTTGCTGGGCTCTTACGATCGTATGAGTGTTTTCGCACTAAAACCTGTGTATTGGAGCTCGTGGATATCGCATTACATTTTTTTAAAGAGTTACTTAAGATGCGGTACGTGGTCCCAGTTGCCCTTGCGCCATTAAAAACCTAGCATCATCATCATCAAGATGCGGTACAGCCTTTTTCACTCATTTCGTGCTAAATGAATGGGAAAAATTACTTTTCCAAACACTTCAGTGATCAATCTTGATTGGTCGTTCCTTGCGGCATCCATGAACGCCGCCAAGCACGAGTAAAACCGCCACTTGCCAGCGTAAACTTCGTCGGTGCCCTGGCCGCTCATCGACGCCCTCAATTTTTTTGCGTTCAATTCGGAACGTCGCGCGCTTATTTGCAAACAGCGCCTTCAAGAGTGCTGCGTAGGGAATCGTAACAAAGTAAAATGCATCGCAAGGGCAAGTTCGAAAGCCCACTTAGCTAGAAAGTTTCAGTAAATATAAAAATAAAAACATTACGTACCGACTGTGTAGGGGGCCGACTCGGGATATCGCACATACTTTTCCGTAGCGATATTTTGCCATAATCTATTCCTTAGGGCGATGTTGAGGTAGTCAGTGTGTTCAATGTTCCACATCGGTTGGCAGCTTTCAACCAGAGCTAAAAATGTGACGGTCGCTAAGTCACTGAGCACCTTCTTCCCAACTTCACTCATTCCAACGCGCACAGGCTAAAAAACGTGCAGCAAACACAGAGAGAAATACGAAGAGAACACAAAATGCTGCAATAGGGCGAAAAGCGCACCAAAACGAAAGGCACCAGCATCGAGCAAAGCCGACTTCATTCCGTAGTGACGTTCACGTCACGTGGCTTGCGGACAGCGCTGACGCGCCCGGACCATCCGCGATCCTCTGCGCT
Organism: Amblyomma americanum; assembly: GCF_052857255.1. NCBI lineage: Eukaryota > Metazoa > Arthropoda > Arachnida > Ixodida > Ixodidae > Amblyomma > Amblyomma americanum. Next base: position 484,553,817 of record NC_135497.1, on the reverse strand, counting down.
CGTCTGAATACACCTTTATCGATAGCATGGCTTCTCCACGCGTGCTCTCCATTGTTAATACTAATTGGTTTTTGGGGAAAGGAAATGGCGCACTATATGTCTCATATATCGTTGGACACCTGAACCGCGCCCTAAGGGAAGGGATAAAGGAGGGAGTGAAAGAACAAAGTAAGAAAGAGGTGTGCCCGTAGCGGAGCGCTCCGGAATAATGTCGACCACCTGGGGATCTTTAACGTGCACTGACATCGCACAGCACACGGGCGCCTTAGCGCTTTCCCTCCATAAAAACGCTCCTCCATTGTAAACCTCCATTGTCAACCGTCTTTATTGCGCTCGCAGAGCAACGTTTTTTTTTACAGTCGCGCAGGGCTTGTCCCGCCACGGGCATTTTGTTTTTTCGTAGCTTTTTCTTTTATTTTACCTTCCCGCCTTTAGGAGACGATGGACCAAGTCCCCGCTAACCTCCGCGAGCAACTTGCCGGCCGTCACCGCCACGCGGGCACTGTCGGCTGCACACGCGCGCTGCAGCAACTCTTCGCTCAAGCCAGCCGCATCATTGAGCTGCAAGCAGAGGCACGTCACGTCATTTTCCGCTACTCAGCGCCCGCTTTCCCCCGAAAGCAGCCCTGACACCCCTTTTGCATCTGCTACAAGCCTGCCAAATGCAGCTTCCGAAACCATCGTCACCACCATACCCGTGGAAGACGGAGAGAAAAGCTCCATCCCATTGTTGCAACCAGCAACAACGCTTTCGTCTTAAAAGGAAACAAGCACCCCTGCAGCTATGGGCGCAACCACATCACATGATCACAGTACAATCCTGTACTGGACGTCCGACCCCGCGCCGATCGATCCAGCAACGCCAAATTTAGCGGACCTATCCCCGATTACAACCCAGTCAAACACCGGCGGCTCAGAACCCGCGCACCAACCACAGAACTGCCACAAGCGATACCTGACACTAGCAACGCAGCGCCAGCCCAACCCGATCAAAGACAGGGAGAGACACCCAGACAACACCAAAAGCTCCTCCAATGCCCCTTGCTCCAGGTCTAAAGCACCCGACGGTGTCCAAAGCGAATGTCACGGCAGCGTAGGAAAGACCACCGGAGCACACGCAGTCGTTGTCGAGGGCGTTTTCCCTGCCGAGGAGTATGATGCAATACCGGCGTGGGATGGCCACACCCAACTCTTTTCCGCAACCAACGCTGCCTCTTCGAAAGCGGCAAAGACCCCTCCTCCTCCGGCGCACCCGAAGGGAAAGAGCAGCAGCGCATCCGGCAGGCCCCGCACACCGGTCTCCCTCGTCGGACCAATAGTAACGGGCGCTCCCCGGCCGCGTCGACTGCTAGCCGAGCGAAGAGCACCGGGCTTCATGCTGGCCCTGTCGTCCGTTTCTGAGCGCTCGAACAAGAACCAGCTGATCGTCAACGCACTGAAACTGTCTTATATATACCCATTGGTGCCAAAGCCAACTCTCTATCTGCAACCAAAGACGCCATAGCAGCTGAGCTCTCTAAGCTCCCAGAAGTTCAGGCTGTGCGTGTCAATCATCGCCGCAATGCGGTTGCAGTGGACACACCCACCGGAACCAACTTGTGCCCTCTCCTGGATCAGGAGGAGGAGGAGGATGAACTTTATTTTTGTCGACCAAGGTAGCAGTTGGTGTGGGGTTATAGCCCCATCAAGTGACCATGAGCCCGTGGCGTTCGGCAACTTCTTGGGCTCTTGTCACAACCCGGATCTGTGTGTCCGAGTCTGAACTGAGCAATGCGGCCTCCCACTGGTCTAGATTCGAGAGCTGCAAACCTCGCGGAGGGGAGCCCTGAGGGCACGCCCAGAGTATTTGGGATAGAGTGGCATGTTGGCCACATAGTTGACAGGAGGGAGAGTAGACCCCAGGGTATATGCGGGCAGATATCGCGGGGTTGGGGGAGGTGTTCGTTTGGAGTTGCCTCCACGCAACCTCTTGGAGTTTGGTGAGAGAAATATGCGCGGGGGGATGCAGAAGTCTACCTAAACGGTAGTGCATGGTTATGTCATGAAATGTAACCACACGATCTCTTGCCGTCCGCACGACGGGCGACGACACATCCCGCTCAACGAATCCTCGGGCATGATTGTGCGCCGCCTCGTTCCCCGGATGGGGTGAGTGCGCACGGACCCAGATCAACTGGATCGGGCGGATTTGGTCCTTGGTGGAGCGGAAGAGACCCGGCCTTTGGCGAAATTACGAATCCCAGATTCAGAGTCGCTGTAGATGGTTTCTGCAGAGGTGGAGACCATCGCCAAGGCTATGGCCGCCTCTTCGGCCTCTTCAGACGATCTGACGGGAATGCAGCACGCAATCAACGGCCGTCCACAGTAGCTTACAACCGCGAGCGAAAATGCATCGCGATCGTAGTATTCGGCGGCGTCGACGTAGACCGCTGTCTGATCTGTTAAATACTTTTTATGCAGAGACTTAGCCCTGTGCTTGCGGCGAGCGGCATGATGCACTGGGTGCATGTTTTTCGGGAGAGCGTTAACGATAAGGTTGCTGGATATGGGGTGGAAGCTGGGCCTTGTCGGCGGCGGTCGTTTCGAAGCTTATTCCAAGCTTGTCGAGTATGTGACGTCCCGTGGAGGTGTGGGTGAGACGCTCATACTGAGCGGTGAGATGTGCTTCCGAGAGCTCCGTCACAGTGTTGTAGACCCCCTAATGACAATAGTTTATACGTGGGGGTCCGGTGGGGGAGATGGAGAGCAGCCTTGTATGCCTGTCTAATAAGGCAGTCAACGCGGTCCCGTTCCTGGCAGCTAAGGTAGAGAATAAGGGAGGGTATATATGAGGCGACTGATAACAAACGCCTGAACAAGACGTCGGAGGTCAGCCTCTCGCATGCCTTTATGTTTATTAGCAATGCGCCGAATTAGACGAATGGTCTGCGAGACAAAGACTGCGAGTTTAGCCAGTGTCGATGTTTCTCCGACTGCTCTGGATGAGAAGCCCCAATACCCTAACGTTGGATACTTCGTGTATTGGTTGGCCGCTAGCAGTAATGCAGATGGGAGGATGGCCGTGGAGGCCGGGTTGACCCCGAATGAGCAGCAGCTTGGACTTCTCAGGTGAGCACGAGAGGTCGGCTCTGGCTACGTGGCGCTCAGTGACATCCACCGCTTGTTTAAGTGCGGATTCAACCTCCGCATCGTTGCCTGTTGAAACCCAGAGGGTGATGTCGCCTGCGTATAAGGTATGTAATAGCCGGAGGATGGCGTCTAATTTTGAAGGTAGCGTGAGCAAGGCGACATTCAAAAGAAAGGGGAGAGAACGGATCCTTTGGGGATGCCATTGCTACCTAAGGTTATAAGGTCAGAGAGGATATCTCCTCGGCCAAAGCTAATTTCAGCTGTACGACCAGAGAGGAAAGTGCGTATATACTCGTAGGTACGGTGACCAGGATTTCGTAGGGAGAGGTTAGCGAGAATAGTTCCATGCGAGACATTGTCAAATGCTTTAGTTAAATCAAGCCCTAAAAAAGACTGTGCCCGCTCTGGTAGAGGGGCACAGTATCTCGAGAGAGAGCTGGAGCATAATGTCTTGCGTAGAAAGATTTGAGCAGAAGCCAATCATGGTGCGGGGTAGGAGATCATTATCTTCAACATAAAGATTAAGACGGTTGAGAATGACGTGCTCCATCAGTTTCCCAGCGCAGGAAGTGAGGGAGATGGGGCGGAGGTGTTCGAGAGCTAGTCGTTTTCCTGGCTTTGGTATGAAAGTCACGCGTGCAAGTTTCCATGCTGCAGGGCTTTCACCCTCTCTCCAGCAATCATTCATGAAGGCAGTGAGAGCCTCAATAAACGGGTAATCTTAATTACGGAGAGTTTTGTTGGAAATGCCGTTCGGTCCCGGGGCAGAGTTAGGGTGGAGCTAAGTGAGGGCGAATCTTACATCAGCCTCTGAAATTTCCACATCGAGGGCAGGGTTGGCCCCACCCATGTAGGGGAGGGGGAGGGTTCGGGGAAGTAGTATTGAGGTACCGGACACGAAGTTCATCGAGGAGATCCTGGTCTGAGCCGGGGTGTTGATGGACTATGCGGAAAATGCTGTCTCGTTGGGATGTTTTGCAACCGTCCGGGTCTAAAAGGTATCGGAGAAGGTGCCAGGTGCGGCTTAGCCCGAGCTGGCCACGCATGTTGTCACAAACGACCCCATTGCTGGATAGCCAATGAGAGATTGTGCGCCTCAATCTGTTTGTCTATCTGAGCTTTTCGACGCCGAAGCGTTCTATTGTGGCGTTGTTTTCCAGCGGTTTTGCATGCTTTCGAGGGCCTGTCATTGGTGGAGGAGACGGCTGTCTGTACTGGATTGATCAGCCGTGGCAGGTGATTCCTGAGTAGTAGCAGAGACATCTGCCTGGAGATTGGAGATCCGCTCGTCCAGGTTATTAATCCGGGTAGGGGCGTTCTGAGCACGTAGGGAACGAAACTTGTCCCAATCTGTGATCAGGCTCGGGCGACCTTTCCGATGGTACGGGATGTGCTGAGGGTGGTCGCGAGGATATAGTGGTCACTGCCAAGGGTATTTCCAGTGTTACTGCCCTCCTGCAAATACGATTTTGTTCCCGAGGCACTGCTGGACGCTGCGGGTGCCTCTCCGATGATAGCCTACGTCGTTAAGGGTGGGGGGCGGGGCGGGGGTCGGAGCGTCAAGCGACCCTATTCATTCCCCGTATACACTCGGGGGCTCTCGCTTGTACAGTGGAGCCACTTCAGCGTGTGCCGGCGTCCTGCAAAGGTACGCAGCTGGAAAAGAGCGGCGGCCTTACACGTCCCCCCCCCCACCCCCCAAGAGTATAACCGAGCTTGCTTTCAGCTCGTTTATGCTTACTGACAAAGAGGCCGCAACACTTTCACTTCACCAATGTCAGCCCTCCCGGGGCACAGTTTCTCCTGGGTACTCGACACTTCGAGAACCAATCAAAGCAATAATCAATAAAAAAGCTAAAGCACAACATTGGTGCATGCTGCTGTACAGTTCACTGAACGGGCAGCAACATCATGCACTGCGCAGAGTCCACATTCGAAGCACACACAAAGCCGCATTTTTCATCACTGTTCACAGGTCTGTGCACAACACTCACGGGCACAGGCTCCATGCAGACGCCATGCGGAAGTCTCTTCGTAAGTGCGCGACTTCAACACACGGCATTCCGCTCACCGAGCGTCGGTTGAGTGGGAACATTCACGCCTTGTCTAGGCTGGCATGGTGGTACCGCTAGACCCTGACTCCCATGTCGAGTTGGGGAGCCTGGATAGCGCATCTGCGTTTCCACTCTTGGTGCCTTTTCCATGTTTCACCGTTATGTTATAACGCTGGAGTGCCAGCGCCAATCTAGCCAATTTTGCGCCCGGTGGAGTGCACGTCGTCAAGTATGGCAGGGGGTTATGATCAGAGACGACATTGACCACGGCACCAAAGAGCCAATAATCGAACTTCTTCAGAGCCCATATAATTGCAAACGCTTCGCGCTCTATGGTCGACCATCTCGCCTGAGTCGCGTCGAAGCGAACGCTACAAGGTCTTTCTTTGCCCTCTTCTCTCATTTGTGCCACGCAAGCCACGGCAGCCGTCGCTGATGCGTCAGTAAAAAGCCAATACGGCAGGTGAGGTTGTGGAGTGCTCAACGCCACTGTTCTGCAGAGAGAGCCTTTTAGCTCTTCTAATGCGCTCTGCGCATCTTCTGGCCACGGGATCAAGCTGGGTACGCCCCGCTTGGCCAAGGTCGTTAGGGGGCCAGCTATTTCAGCGTATCTAGGGACATATTCTCTATAATATCCACACAGTCCTAGGAAGCTTCGCAGTTCTTTCTTTGTGTTAGGCTGCACTAAGCCTTTTATGGCGGATATCTTCTCAAGGTCAGGTGCATGTGTCCTAGATAGCGAATGTGAGGCTGTCCGGCTTGACATTTTTCGGGGCTAGCCTTTTGTCCGGCTCTTCTAGGACCCAAAAGATAGCATTGATGTGCTCTACGTGTTCCTGCCAAGTATTGGAGAAAATTGCTATATCATCCAGATATGCAGTGGCGTAGGCTTGGTGCATAGATAGGAGCGTATTGACTATTCTTTGGAAGGTCGCTGCAGAGTTCTCTAGCCCAAAGGGCATGACTGTCCACGCATATTGCCCCTCATGCGTCATAAATGCGGTAAGCGCTTGGTTGTGCGGGTCCATCAGTACCTGCAAGTAGCCACGCCTTAAATCCACTAGCGTGATAAACTGCGCGCGGCCGACCCGAACAATTAGCTACTGGGAGTTAGCCATCGGAAACGCGTATGAACGAGTTCCTGCATTCAAAGTTCGGTGGTCAATACGCATTCGCATCGACCCATCTTTCTTTCCCACGCACACAACTGGGTGTGCAAATTCACTTTCTGCAGGATAAATTAATCCTAACTTAAGTAACTCCTCCACTTGGCGGCTAACTTCTTTCTTGAGCAGTTCAGGCACCCGATAAAGAAAAGCTTTTTTTTTCGGTTTGAACCCTTCTAGCTCAATTCAGTGTACGCCTACTTTTGCCAGTCCCGGCTTGCCATCGAAAAGTGAGCGGTGTTTTGTGAACACTCTTCGCACTTCATTCTGCTACTGCTCCCGCAGGTGGGCTAACTTTTCTAATGGTATTAGCTCCTCGTCTAGTAGAGGTGGCGAAACTTGTGGCGCGCACTCTACTTCCCCAAACTCATGATCTTCATCAAACACCACACCAATATGGCTCACCCTCGCGTAGTACGGTCTCATTCGGTTAGCGTATACCACTGATCTTTTCCTTGTTCTCTACACTGTACGAATGTTGCCTCTCACAAGCAATTACTGTGACGGGACCAAGCCACTTCGGGGCCATCTTAGTGGCGCGGTCTGTGTCAAAAATGAGCACTTGATCGCCCAAGTTAAAGACATTATTCCGCGTCCTTCTGCTGTAGGCTTTTGCGTAGCTAGCCTGTCGCGCCGTGCTTGTGAGCCCAGCCACACTGGCCGCTAGCTCAAACTTCTCCCGTAGCTGCTTCAAGTATATAGCCGGCTCCTCCCTTAGCGTCGCTGGTACACTGACTTCTCCTGCCCACGTTTGGCGAAGAACAGTAAGCGGACTTGTCGGGTTTCGGCCATACAAAAGCTGAAAGGGTGCTACGCCCGTATAGTCGTGGGGAACTTCGCTGTAATGCCACAATACAAAAGTGATCAGTTTATCCCAATTATGCGAGTCCTTTTCTATGACATGAAACAGCATATTCTTTAGCACCCGATTCCACCTTTCCACGGCGCCATTGCTTTCCGGATGTTCCGGGGTAGAAAATCTAGGTGAACAACCTAACTTTTCTAGCATCAGCTGCGTGAGTTGAGCCTTAAAATTTGTTCCCTGATCCGAACAGATTGTCTGCGGAATTCATGTTCGATTGAATATTTCTAAAAGGGCGTCACACGCAGCCCTTTCAGTTAGGGAACGAAGGCATGCGAATTCTGGCCATCTCGTGCATAAATCGACAAGGCACAGAGCATATTTGTGACCCCTTCCAGATGGCGTGTCAAGAGGCCCTATGACATCCACGTTGACAACCTGAAAGGGGTGTTCAGGCCAAGTCAATGGGGTGATGGGTACGTTGTCAGTGTGACGCCGGTCTGAGCGGATTTGGCATCCATGACAAGACTGGCAGTACTCTGAAATCTCCTTTTCCATACCGGGCCAATAGAAGTGGTACTTTATGCGGGCCTTGGTCTTCCTTGTACCCAGGTGTCCACTCCACAGCGATTCGTGCGCCAAGGACAGAACTTCCTTTCGTCTTTCTTGGGGAAGCACCAGTTGTCGCAATTTAGTACCCGCTATTGAGTCCCAATGGTGTAGAATTCCCTCAGTAACGAACATACCCTCCTTTCCGTGCTTAGAATTTTCCCATGCCTTCCTCAAGCTCTCGTCAGCGAGCTGCGCTGCTCGAAACATTTCTCGCTGGCTAGACAGTGAAACTGCATCTTCCCTCTCAGGTGGCTCTGCTTCCTCTCGTGGAACGTCGTCATTTGGCGCCCTGCCAACTCGCATGCCAGTGCCTCACAATTCTGATTTGCCGACATACTGATTGCAGTACTAGTACATGTTATGAACGCCCTATCGCTGTGCTTCTTAAGCAGCTGCCAGTCTTCTGACGACAGCAAACAGTCCACCCCCTCAGTAAGCTCATTGGTGAGGGCACATACTATGCCTATCTTGTGATCGCCTGCGATTGTTCCTTTATGAGATATCCGTAGAGGGATCGTCGCCAATTTCGCCTGAATAGGTCTGCCGGAAGCCGACACTAACTTCACTGTCCCGGATGGTTCCGTCAGCACCTGCGGTAGCATGCTCTCTCTTATTACCGTGATTTCACTACCCGTATCAAGCAATGCCTCTGTGAAGACGTCTCCGCATACAAGCTCCACGAACTGTAGTCTCGATGCGGCTGCCCTTGAATTTTGCATAAGGACTCCCACTTTAGCAGTTAGAACCGTACCTTGGTTTACCGCTGCGTCCTTTACTTCTCTCTCATCTATCATTGCGACCTTGTGCACCTTCTGCCTGTGCCCATATGCTTGTTTCTGGCGCGGCTAATTTCCTGCTACTCGCGGGAAATTCCTAGCAACATGGCCCAGTCCATGGCACTGGTGGCACTTTACTGCGGGCTTTTCAGCACTACCCTGTCTTTGGCCCGTTTGCTGTACTGGCACCGTAATCTGCCTCTCAGCCCGCCCTTTACCTTTTGCTTGCTCGAAGATCTGTAGGGCCTTTGATATTTCTTTACGCTTCAGCCAACCCTCTTCTTCTCGAAGGTGCACATATTCAATGCCCTCCGGGCTGAGGCTTGCCTTAATGCGATCGGACACCATGAGATCGGTCAAAGCCTCTTTTGAGTCTACCTTTCTAGTCTGGATGTAGTACACTAAATACGTTTTTACGAGAGACGCAAACTGAGCCCACGTCTCCTTCTTCCTTTTCGCTGCTTTCTCAAATCTCTCAAGGTACTCAGTCGGAGTGAGTTTTAATTCTTCTAGAACCGCTGTTTTTACAGCCTCATACGCAGTGCATTCGGCTCGGTCAAGGTTACGAAGTATCTGACTCGCTCTGTCAGTGCTGGCAAAATTAAGTGCACTCGGCTACTGTCTGGAACCTTGAAAGTAGTGAAAAGCTTCTCCACCTCCTCAAACCACAGTGGTACATCTGCATCGCATGGCATTCTGTAGCCCTTAAGGACTTTCGCATATTGTGCTATTGAATCTAGGTCTATACGCCGTTAATCATTCTGTCCCGACCCAAGCGGTGACATTCGACCATTCTACAGGCCAAGCTCCATCTGCTTAAGTGCCAGTCGCTCCCTGGATTCAATTCACGCATTCGTAGTTCCATTTCCACTTTTAACTCTATACGGCGAATAACCATTTTTTCTGTATCAGTTCCTTTAGCGTCTAGTGACAATGTCTGTTCTGGTCGCCGGCCTGTAACCTGCTCCCCAAACTGAAATCATCCTCCATAGTCGCTCCCTCGTTCTGATCTATCCCCGTTTCTACACCACCCTCTAGCGATTGCTGCTCCTGGCGAGGATTCGACCTCATTTCATTCTCAGGATTAATAATAATTAATAATTGGTTTTTTGGGGGAAAGGAAATGGCGCAGTGTCTGTCTCACATATCGTTCTACACCTGAACCACGCCGTAAGGGAAGGGTAAAGGAGGGAGTGAAAGAAGAAAGGAAGAGAGAGGTGCCGTAGTGAAGGGCTCCGGAATAATTTCGACCACCTGGGGATCTTTAACGTGCACTGACATCGCACAGCACACGGGCGCCTTAGCGTCTTTCCTCCATAAAAACGCAGCCGCCGCGGTCGGGTTCGAACCCGGGAACTCCGGATTAGTAGTCGAGCGCCCTAACCACTGAGCCATCGCGGCGGGGTTAGATTCGCTATCTTTAGCGGCTAACGTTCTCCAAGTCTCGACAATGGGCCTCACAAACTAACCACCATGTCTGCTTCCACAAAACGCAAGAAATCCCACTCACCCAGCGCAGATCTTCTGTTGTCTGCCACCCAGAGCACGGATGATGCATCGGTTCCACCAGAGTTGGCAGCAGCCGAGGTGGAGGCGTCCCTTGACAGCTCCTCGCTGCTCCTTGTCGTATGGCCTGTGGTTGTTACTGCGATGCCTGCCCTTGATGATGAGACGTGCCGAAGCCTGTCGTGCTGCGCCAGTAGAATTTCACAGGTCGTTCGTTTCTTCGAGGAAGGGGGGGGGGTCGGTGCATCAAGCTACCCTATTCATTCTCCGTATGCACTCGGGGGCTCTCGCTTGTACTGGGGAGCCGCTTCCGCGTGTGCCGGCGTCCTGCAAAGGTACGCAGCTGGAAAAGAGCGGCGGCCTTACAGTTCTCACGGGAAAACATCCCTCAGCCCCGCTGAGCCGCGCAACGACGCCCCCAAAGACAACAAAGACGCCATCATCGCCGCTCTTTCCGCTGCTGTTAGAGCCCTCGTGGACTACCTTCCAGCTGTTTCACCGGCACCCCAACTGTGCACCGCAGCTCTGGCTGCACAACAAGCCCTGAGCCAACATGCATGCTAACCACCCAAAAATCCGGAGGCCGCGCATAAGACAGTGGAACTGCCGTTCCCTGCGCCGCCGTCACGCTGAACTGGTGCAGCTCCTTCCACGATTCGAGTGCAACATACTTGCCCTGCAAGAAGCCTACGCCCCCACAGCGGAGGAGCTGAAACTACCTGGCTTCATAGGATACAACGGCCCAACCAGCTGCGCACTTGCGGCCTGCGGCGCAGCGCCATGCAGGGATTCATCGCACCCACCTTGATGCCCCCCACCCCCACCCCCCACTGCCGTATATGTCCGGAACACTGTCGCCCATGTTGTTGTTCCTGTTTCGGATATCGTCAGTGACGTTGTGGAGTGTTGTGCTATTATTGTGCGCTTCCGCAATACCGACACAAGCGTTGCGAGTGTCTATGTGTGCCCGGCAATGCTTGGGACGCAAGTTTCGTCAGCCAAATCGCTATCCGCCTTAGCAACGATACTGTGATATGCGGCGACTTCAACGGCCACCACACCTATTGGGGTGGCGGCTATATACATCGAGGACGTGAACTTATGTCGGCTGCTGAGACATCTCAGCTGAGCATCATAAACAGTGGCTCCCCCACCCGTGTTCAACGAGTAGGGCGCCACAACGCTATCGACCTTACAATGGTGTCCGGAATGTGTGCGTACGCTTGGAAATGCGAACCTGACACTTAGGGCTCCGACCACCTTCTAATCGGCCTCGCTGTGACCGGGCAGCAACAAGAACACACCGGAGGACGAGCCAGCAGTTAACCGAGCCAGCAGGTGTCTTCAGGAAGAGAAGGCTGTGTTCGGGACCCTGCCGGACCACACGCGACCACGAAAAGATGCTGCTACGAGCACCACAACCTCGCCAAAGATGTCGACACCGATCATACTGCAACAGCCGCGGGTGCCGCCAACTTTCAGTAGATCCCCAGGCGAAAACCCCGAAGAATGGTTGGAGCAATTTGAGCGCGTGGCATCCGTCAAGAAGTGGGATGATGCGGCAAAAATTGGACACGTATTTTTCTCACTGGAGGGCTCAGCACGTACGTGGTACGAAACCCACGAGTCGTTCCTGACGACATGGGAACTATTCAAGAAGGAACTTTTGAAGGTATTCTCTAGTGCTGTGAGGAAAGAGCTGAACGACCCCTCGAGTCCAGGATCGAGCTTATGAACGAGCGCGTCCATGGTTACGTTGAAGAGATGAAGCGCCTCTTCGCCGCGCAGACCTCGAGAAGACCAAGGAAAAAAAAGTTCAGTTTTTAATGCGCGGTGTAAAGGAACAACTAACTCTTTGGCAGCCTCGTCCGCCAGCCGCCAAAACACTCGACAGATTCATGCAAGAAGACTGCACGATCGAGAAGACCCTCGACGCCCGAGCTCGGCAGTACAATCGCCCGTCCTCTGCCTGTGCAATCCGTCCGGACACGACGACCACCACCAGCGAGAACTTGCATGAAGTGATCCGCGAAATCGTCAGCGAGGAGCTACGCTGATTACTGCCATCCTCCCCACAGCCGCAAGCAGCGACTCTTATGGATCTGGTACGGGAAGAAGTGCAACAGGCACTTGGCACCCCGACGGCCACAGAGCCCCAGGACATGTCTTACGCAGCTGCAGTAAGGAGTCCTCAGCCCCACCGACAACCCCTACGTCCTCTCCGAAATGAACAACTTGTTCCCGAACGCCGCCTCCCTGCCCCCGACCGTCCAGCGTATGAGCGACGTTCAAGCCCCAGGAAATGCGACACTTGGAGGACTTGACTTCCAGCAACCGGCCGTTGTGCTTCCATTGCGGCGAGGCAGGCCATATTGTTCGTTACTGCGCGCACCGACATATCGGTCTTCGAGAATTTGCCGTTGACGTCCCACGACCACGCTTCGACCAACGTCCGCAGGAAATCGACGAGTACGTGCGTCGAGAGGAGTACACGCCGAACCGCCTTTCGCGCTCACCACACCGTCAACCTCGTGCTTTGCATAGCCACGCCGCAACTACGCAGCCGCGGTATGAGGAAGGTCTCCCAGCCCCCGTAGGGGAAACTGAAGACACCAACCTCTGGAGGTGCGGTTGCTCACGAGCGGAACGCCGAAGTTCCTCCAACGACCATGCCGCACGAAGACGCCGCCCCCGACACGCAGACGGCGCATACAATGACAACCTCGACCACGACGCGAACCGCCGTCTAGACGACGCCGCTACCGAGAAAAACTTCGACGACACGCTCTACCCACGATTCCTATATCCGACGAAGTCGTGACCCGACGCCGAGAGCGAAATGCAACGCAAGAGCCAGGACGTCCGACTTCGAAGTAGTTATCGACGGCCGGAAAGTTACCGCTCTAGTCGACACAGGAGCCGATTACTCGGTGATGAATGGAAAATTCGCTGCGCGGCTGGGAAAAGTTGCGACGGCTTGGGACGACCCACAAATTCGCACCACTGGGGGCCACCTCATTACGCCATCAGGACGATGAAAGCGCGAGTGATTGTCAAAGGACAAACCTATCCTGCGACCTTTGTTGTCCTACCGCAATGCTCGCGCGAAGTGATCTTGGGCATGGATTTCCTTAGTGAGCATCAGGCGGTCATCGACCTGCGATCCAAGCTGATCACGCTTTCCACGGACGAAGCTATCGCTTCGATGAAAATACGGGAAAATAACGTTGCGCTGAGTGTCCTGGAGCGAGCGTCCCACCCCGTTCAAGCGTTATCGTGACCGTAGGCTCCACGAAAGCCATTAACGCTGAAACCATCATCGAGGGGAACATGTAGTTGCTTCTAGACCATGGAATCAGCATCGCAAGGGGCATTGCACATTTCCGCAGTGGCCAGGCCGAAGTACTATTAACCAACTACAGCGAAGAATACCAGCACATTAACAGAGGAACGACGATTGCTTTCTTCGAAGAAATATCCGACGTACGAGACTCCTTCGCCCTCTCCGACCCCTACGCAAATTCGCCTGGCCAAGAGAACTCTCCCACTTTCGACATCAACCCAGCCCTGCACCGGAACATACAAGTCCAGATCCGCAATCTGTTTCGAAGCTACAGTGAGTGTTTTTCGACATCGCCGAAGTTCCGACAAACGCCAATTGCCAAGCATCGCATTATAACGGACCAACACGTCCGACCTCTCCGTCAAAGCCCCTACCGTGTGTCACCACGAGAACGACAAGCCATCCGGGACCAAGTCTAAGAAATGCTTCGCGACGACGTCATCCAGCCTTCAAACAGCCCATGGTCGGCACCGGTTGTTCTAGTGAGAAAGAAAAACGGCGCACTTCTATTCTGCGTTAATTACCGCCGCTTGAACAACATAACAAAGGACGCCTACCCCCTCCCCACATCGACGACACACTGGCCCGCCTCTGCAACGCCAAATATTTCTGGTCGATGGACCTCAAGAGTGGCTACTGGAAAATTGAGGTCGACGAAAGAGATCGCGAGAAGACAGCATTCATCACTCTGGATTGTCTGTTTGAGTTCAAGGTGACGTCAATTGGGCTCTCTTCCGCACCAGCGACGTTTCTGCCAGTAACGGATACAGTTCTAGCAGGCCTGAAGTGGCAAATTTGTCTGGTATGTTTAGATGACGTCGTTGTCTTCGCCTCCAACTTTGAAGAGCACCTCAAAAGACTTCGCACATTACTAGACGCCATAAAGTCCTCTGGCCTAACCTTGAAAGCAGAGAAATGCCACTTTTCCTTCGAAGAGCTGCTGTTTCTAGGCCACATCGTTAGCAAGGAGGGAGTACGCCGAGACCCGCAGAAAACAGCTGCTATTGAACAGTTTCCACCCCTTGCCGATAAGAAATCAGTGCGCAGATTCCTCAGACTGCGCATATGACCGACGATTTGTGAAAAACATTTAGCGCATCGCAGCCGCTGACCCAATTGACGAAGGCAGACGTGCCATTTAAATGGGAGACGCCGCAAACAGAAGCCCTCAAAGAACTTCAGCGTTGTTTACAGTCCCCACCGATCCTCGCGCATTTTGATGAAAACGCCGATACTGAAGTTCGTACCGACACAAAGAGCGTGGGCCTAGTCGCCGTCCTCTTTCAAAAAAGTGATAGGCTGGAGAAAGTCATCACATACGCTAGCCGTTCCCTTTCTAAGGCCGAGGCTAACTATTCGACAACTAAGAAGCAGTCCCTTGACATCATCTGGGCTACGTCGAAATTCCGCCCCTACCTGTATGGACGAGCGTTTAAGCTGGTCAGCGATCACCATGGGCTGCGCTAGCTTGGCACTTTGAAAGACCCCTCTGGCCGCCTCCCTCGATGGAGTCTGCGCCTCCAGGAGTTTGCCTTCACCGTCGTTTACAAGCCCGGACGCAAGCACTCTGACGCCGATTGCCTCTCACGAGCCCCTCTAGATGCACCGCCGCCGTACGACGATGAGGACGCCTTCCTGCGACCCATCAGCCCCAGCTCTTTTGCCCATCAGCAACGCTCGGACACCGACCTAAAACGCCTCATCCAGTACTTGGAATGCAAAGTAAAGTTTCTTCACCCCCCGCCTCATTCAAGCAAGGACTATCTTCCTTCTGTGTACAGAATGATGTCCTCATAAAAAAGAACCTCGCAGCGAACAAAACAGTCTGCCTCCTTGTTGTACCTGCTTGTCTCCGCGAAGAAGTTGTACAGGTTTCACACGATGAGCCGACAGCTGGACATCTCGGGTTTGCTCGCACCTTCCGCCGCATTCAAGACGTATTACTGGCCCCGACTGTCTGCCGATGTCGCACGTTATATGTGAAAACCTGCCGAGATTGTGACGAAGGACCCCTCCCACCCGGCCTGCAGGATTTCTGAACCGCATTGAACCCCCTTAAGGCGCTTTCAGCAGATCGCCATGGACTTGTTGAGCCTTTCCCAAAATCAACGTCTGGAAATACGTGGATAATCATAACGACCGACTACCTGACCCGCTACGCCGAGGCAAAAGCCCTACCGAACGGAACAGCAGGAGAAGTCGCCAAATTTTTCGCGGAGTGCATTCTTCGGCGACACGGCGCCCCTGATGTGCTCATCACGGACAGAGCAACAGCATTCACGGCGGAACTAGCGCAAGCCATCCTGCGTTACAGCTAAACCGGCCACCGGAGGACAACTGCATACCATCGGCATACCAACGAACAGACCGAGTGCTTGAACAATACCGTCGCGTATATGCTCGTCATGTATGTCGATGCCAAACACAAGACCTCGGACGTCATCCTGCATGCCCTAAGTCGTCTTCGCCTACAATACCGCAGTGCAGGAGACCACCCAGATGACGCCTTTTAGGCTCGTCCATGGTAGGGAGGCAACGACCACGCTAGGCGCCATGCTGCCCAACGTTACCGAAGAAGTGAACGTAGACGTCGTCACCTACCTTCAACGCGCAGAAGCTCGAAGGCTTGCCCTATAACGGATTAAAGACCAGCAGCGGACCGACGCCAGACGCTACAGCCTACGAAGACGCAACGCGGAATACAAGCCAGGAGACCAAGTCTGGGTTTGGACGCCCATTCGCCGCCGTGGATTGAGTGAAAAGCTTTTGCGCCGCTATTTCGGCCCGTACAAAGTTCTTCGTCGGCTAGATGAACTGGATTATGAAGTTATCCCTGACGCAATGACTGCATTCCAGCAGCGCCACGTACGACCTGAGGTTGTCTGTGTTGTCTCTCCGAAGCCCTATTATGCGCTCTAAAGGACACTGCATTTCCATACCGTGTGTTTATTTTCTCATAAAAAAGTGTAAGAAAGGGGTGAGAAAGGAGTAACTTCGAATTTTATCCCTTCTCGGCAGGCATGGAATAACTTTGCACCCTTTAAATACCTGCTGCGAGACCTTTAGCCTGTTTCGTGAAAGTTGCACCTTTTTTATGCCTTTTTGTCAGTGTTGAGAACGGTGTTTCATTTTTTATGCCAAATATTTGGGGAAACGCTTCCTGAGATTTCTCCTAGAGGGCCCTTTGGGTTTAGTGACTGAAATGCTTGAGGCGAAAGCAATACTGCGGCATTGTTTGCACTTGCACGGTATCTCCATGCAAGTGGGTTGTTCTTATTGAAAAGCGCATTGTTTTGTTCTTTCTTAAGAAGTAAACTCTGAAGCGCGGCACATCTAGTTGATCAAAAAGACATCTTTTTTCTATGTAGAAGCTAGAGTAAGGTGGCTCATAAGAAGAAAAAGCTTTTATAAAGCTTTGCTGTTTATATCCTCCCAGATTTGCTGATCATAACTTACCACTCTAGGTGTAATTTTCTATTTAAAAACAAAACTGAAAACAATGACAACGACGAATATTTTTCACTGTGCAATGCTCGAAGAGGCAGCCAGAAGAAATACATGTATGTGAGGTCAGAATTGATTTCCGCAACCTTCGTTTTTTAAACTTTCACGGATCAAGGTTTTTGTATTTCTTCATTTCTGAAATGCGAGGTAGCACATTATTTTACTTATAGCTTTAAGATGGTGCCGTGACCAATGTTGTTTGTAAAGAACGTCGGATGAGGGCAGTTGCATCAACGCGTCCTTGAAGGAAGTTCTCAAGCGGTGAAGACCCTCAGTGATGTAAAGCTGGACCCTCGTGGTAGTACGCGGGACGCGTTTATAGTCCGGCGTAACGCGCGCCCGCCGCACGGCGACGTCACGTTCTCCACAGCGAGACCCTCTACGCTCTGTTGAAGGTGGGGATCGGGGTCGCATCTCGACACAACCTCGGTCAAGATGATGCCCACTCAGTCCCGGACAGGAGTGCCGCTGAGTGATGAGGTTCGTTAGTGGAGAAAGAAGCCTTGGTTTACCTTACATATTTACAAGCTTTTGAGTTCAGAAGTGAGCTGCTTCAACTGCATCTGCAGTCCAGTTTTATACACTGCGTCTTCTCTAAATTCCCCAGGTAGAGGACGCCCTCGTCATGGTGGGTGTGGCCAAGACTTCCACTCTCACGCACAGACACCTCCGCACACATGGACACGCCCCTGGCGTAAGTTGAGCCCGAGGGAGAGGGGTATGCGGCCAGGACCCCGTCGGACTGGTAGGGACGTCAGCTGGTCGGCCGGCTCACCGCCGATCGGCGAACTTCGAAGAAGCCGAGGCGCAAAGCTTGAGCGCCCCGTCGGGAGATAATCCCCAGTGGTTCTGCCATTAGCGATGGCCGGCGAAGCCTGTGGACGGGCCACCGTGGCGATCCGTTCCCACGCTGGTGCTGTGCCTGGGAAGCCAGGAATAGTCGGTTGGGTAGAGACTCCGGGGAAGATCTTAAGACAGCCGGAACCACTTGGCTGGCGGCGGCGGCGACTCCATAAAGGTATTTACGCAGAACCCTGCTTCCCGCTTGTCCCACGCCACGACCGGGCGAGCGCGGTAAATGCTCCCCGCAGACACCTGGCGAGAGATGCTGTCTTGGTGGCAGTCCTCGAGACCTGCTGGCGCCAATCCTAATACCAGCTGGCCCCAATTCCTAGTACTCCTCCGCGGCCAGGAAAATCTTGATCGGCCAGTGGTAGCAATCCCTTGCCGAGGAGAGATGGGCTGGTCTTGGGAATGGGAGGACCGGTGATTTTCTGCGAGCACCAAAACAACCCCCAAACCTCCCACAATGGCAAACAGCGGCCGGTTCGGCCCCAGCAGCAAGGCTCCACACGACGCGCAAGCACTCAGTCTCGGCCCCTGATCCACCAGGCTTATCCCAACAGATAAGTTAACAACATGACCAATTTTGACTCCGAGTGGTTCCGCCATCTAAGTCAACGTATCATCGACCTTTGGGCAACAACCGAGTCAGAGCTGTGCATGAAATGGATTGGAGTAGACAACTACATTAAAAAAACATATATAGGTCCGCTATTAATACACACGCACACTCATAAAAGCTGGAGGACCTTTTCCACTTAAGCACTTCATAATAGCCTGCTTAATCCATCGGCATTGCCATTCACTTTCCGTTTTTTAAACAACACAGAAAAGTTGTATTCCTGAAGGATGAGGCGCCACCGCAGCAAGCGTCCGTTCTTTTGACACATCTGACGCAGCCACGTGAGTGGGCAGTGATCCGTCTCAAAAACGAATTTCGATCCGTATAGGTAGCATGATAGTTTTTGTGCTGCCCAGACTAAACATAAGCATTCTTTTTCTAAGGCGCTGTAAGCTTCCCCCCTTAGCGTTAGTTTCCGGCTTGCGTACAGGATGGGATGCTCTTCGTTGTCTTTTCCGACCTGACTCAATACAGCACCCATCACCCTTTCACTAGCGTCGCACTGAACTACAAACTCCTTTTTGTAGTCAGGCGTCCGCAGTACGGGCCATGAAATGAGTACTTTCTTTAGCTCTTGAAAGGCGCTCTCCTTCGCCTCATCCCAAAAAATCTTTTCGGGCTGTCCCTTTCGGAGCGCGTCTGTCAATGAACTCGCTCGTTGAGAATAACGAGGTATGTACCTCTGATAATACCCAACAAGCCCCAGAAAAGAGAGGATGTCTTTCTTTGTTCGAGGCGTTGGAAAGTCAGCTATGGGCTTAATTTTTAGTTCCGAAGTCTGCCTAGTTCCACGACCTACAATGTGTCCCAGGAAGGTCACTACTTCACTACAAAAGTTACACTTTTCAGACTTCAGTGTAAGCCCAGCGTCCCGCAACCTTGTCAACACGTTCCTCAGGTGCACGATATGCTCCTTCAAGCTTTTCGAAAAAATTGCTATATCGTCCAAGCAGGGGACTGCATAGCTTTGCATGTCTTTGAGTACAATATCCATTAATTTGGACAAGCTATATGGTGCGTTCTTGAGGCCGAAGCTTAAAACGAGAGGTATGAACGTACCAATGGATGAAATGAAGGCGGCATAGCGGCTCGAGGCGTCTGAGAGCGAGACCTGGACCTGCCAATATCCCCTCACCAGATCTAACGTAGAGATTAATTGTGCCCCACTTACCCGCTCCACTCTCTCTTCAATATTTGAAACCGGATAGAGCTGGTCTCTGGTGATTGTCCACTCATGGACGAGGCTCTTTACCTGGCACTTCGACGAGGATCATAGGGGAAGTGTAATCACTTTCAGTTGGTTCGATTACCCAGATTTCGAGCATTCGCTTAATCTCTGCCGCCATTATCTGCCGTTGACGTGATGACACTCGATAAGCTTTTCACCTGATTGGTTCGGAGGAGGTCAGCTCGATCTCGTGAGTTATGAGGTCAGTATTCCCTGGCCGACTACTAAATATAGCATTGAATTTCCCCAAAAGCTCCTTAAGTTCGTCTACCTGTTCCTCTTTCAGAACATCAGCCCTCGCAGAGCGCGCAAGAATGCCCTGGATGCTGCAATCCGCATCGCTGTCTGTCCCTAACTCAGGTAGATCAGCCTGTACTGCCTCGGGTACGTTTAACATCATGTTTACCACCTCCTGCCTGCCTACATAAGGTTTCATCAAATTGAAGTCATAGATGGTTACCTCATTTCTCTTGCCGAGTTTTTTCAGGACGTAGTTTGTTTCTGACAGCCTGTGCTGAACTTCCACGGGCCCCTCCCACTGCACTTCCATTTTGTTTTTCCTGGATGGTCGCAAAATCATGACCTTATCGCCCGTCTGAAATGTTCGTTGCCTTGCGTTTCGATCATTACAGACTTTTGCCCCTTGCTGTGCCGCTTTCAAGTTTTCGTCTACTAGAGCACGCGAGAACTCAGTCGGTCGAGCAATTCCAACACGTAACTCACGACAGTTTGGCTTTCTCCTGTTCCCTCCCAGAATTCTCGCAAAATCCAGAGAGGAGAACGTGTGCTTGATTGAAGGTATTGGTGAGCGCTACCAAAATACGGAAAGGGACGCACACACAGGGCAAGTGCTTTCTAACAACTGTTAATTCTCTGAAGATGCATGACTATATGCACATATTAACGCCAAATCATACACAGAAGAGGGAAGAGCACACGGCGCTGACAAGAGTGATATGAAGGAAAAAATATGATAATAACAATATATAATAAAAAGATCAACACGTGCTTTTACAACAGCCGAAGATTACTATTCCTGAGGTAGTTTAATTCAGTTCTCCCTAGCATCACCGAAGGGGAGCTGACACATTGGTTATCTGGAGCAACATGCATAGCGAAAGCTTCGATAATTTTGCGTTCCCGCCTGTTTTTGGCCCGACCTATTTACCTTGGTGTTTTTTAGCCTCGGGGTGCATTTGCAATGTGCGCAATATGGTGCCAGGTTCCCCAATTTTGCTACTTGCTCGCATAACCTTTCGTCCTCTCTGAGCCTCTTGTTCAGGCATCTACCCGTTAGTCCTAAGTAGGTTCGCTGACAGCTAAGTGGAATGCTGTAAAGGACGTTTTCTTCACTCTACATAGGTGAGGTCGTGTTTGACGTTGCACTCAGGTTTCTTGTTCTGGTCTTCATTCTCGATTACCTTTTTGCACATTCCAATGAGCGTATTGGGAGCTGAAAAAACCACCTCAACTCCGCGCTTGTTCGCTGTCTTCCTTATTCTGGGGCCGCCGCGGTGGCTGAGTGATTACAGCGCTCGGCTGCTGGCCCGAAAGACGCGGGTTCGATCCCGGCCGCGGCGGTCGAATTTCGATGGAGGCGAAATTCTAGAGGCCCGTGTACTGTGCGCTGTCAGTGCACGTTAAAGAACCCCAGGTGGTCGAAATTTCCGGAGCCCTTCACTACGGCGTCTCTTATAGCCTGAGTTGCTTTGGGACGTTAAACCCCCATAAACTAAACCAATCCTTATTCTGTGGGAGATGTTATGAATGTATGGCATCACAACGGGGCGTTCATCATAGCTCGGTTTCTTATTCTTATCGGACCCAGTAACTTCCCTTAGTAAGCATTTTGCAATGCCGCCAAGTAACTGCTCTGGATAGCCACTAGCCCTCAATCGGGACACCTGTTGAACAATGCTGTGAATAATCGTGTGGCGGCATGATTTTTTATAGGTAGTTTTAGGCAAGAAGTTGCTACAGCTCGTTTAACAATTTTAGAATGACCAGAATCAAATCGCAGCAGTGGTGTTTCTGCCCTGGGCTTATAAGCCCAGCAAGTGTGGTTATCGCTGCAAGTCACCAGCAGGTCTAGGAATCTAATCTGGCAGCTATGTGGGGTTTCAGATGTAAACTCAAGGCCAGGAAAAGCACTCTTCCATTCATTAAGAATAGCTTCCATGTTTATGGAGTCAGTTAGGCTGTTGGGAAGGCAAAGCAGGTAATCATCAACGCACCTAATGCAAGCTAAAATATTGTGCGTATTTAGTATGCTCGATATCTTAAGATTGCCCTGTGCCTAAAAATGTCGGACAGCACAGGTGCCAAACAAGATCCAATACTTATGCCTCCTTTTTGCAAAAACACTTCGCCTTCAAGTTCCACACACAAGGAGCACAGGTAGCATTCAGTCAATTCAAGAAAGCAGTTAACATTCATTCCACACTGGTTTTGAAACCTAACAGTTGCGAAATGGTCAATGCTTTCTTCCAAAGCTTGCAAGGCGGTGCTCCGTGGAATGCTATAATACATGTCAACCACATCAATTGAAAGGCACACCACCGGCGGGCTTGATATTAAATGGAATGAATTTTAAATGCTTTCTTGAATTGATTGAATGCTACCTGTACTCCTTGTACGTGGAATTTCAAGGCGAAATGTTTTTGCAAAAAGGAGGCATAAGTATTGGATCTTGTTTGGCACCTGTGCTGTCCGACATTTTTTTGGCACAGGGCAATCGGAAGATATTGAGCATACTAAATACGCACAATATTTTAGCTTGCTTTAGGTACGTTGATGATTACCTGCTTTTCCTTCCCAACAGCCTATCTGGCTCCATAAACGTGCAAGCTATTCTTAAAGAATGGAAGAGTGCTTTTCCTGGCTTTGAGTTCACATCTGAAACACCACTGGGCTGCCAGATTAGATTCCTAGACCTGCTGGTGACTTGCAGCGATAACCACACTTGCTGGGCTTATAAGCCCACGGCAGAAAAACCACTTGCGATTTGATTCTGGTCATTCGAAAATTGTTAAACGAGCTGTAGCAACTTCTTGCCAAAAACTAGCTATAAAAAATCATGTCCCCACTCGATTATTCACAGCATTGTTCAACAGGTTTCCCGATTGAGGGCTAGTGGCTATCCGGAGCAGTTACTTGGCGGCATTGCAAAATGCTTACTAAGGGAAGTTACTGGGTCCGATAAGAATAAGAAACCGAGCTATGAGGGACGCCCAGCTGTGATGTCATACACTCATTACATTCATAACATCTCCCACAGAATAAGGAAGACAGCTAATAAGTACGGAGTTGACATGGTTTTTTCAGCTCCCAATAAGCTCATTGGAATGTGCAAAAACCTGAGTGCAACGTCAAACACATCACCTATGTAGAGTGTGAAGAAAACGTCATTTACAGCATTCCACTATGCTGTCAGCGAACCTACGTAGGGCAAACGGGTAGATGCCTGAACAAGAGGCTCTGAGAGCACGAAACATTATGCGAGCAAGTAGCAAAATCCGGGAATCTGGCACCATATTGCGCACACTGCAAATGCACCCCGATGCTAAAAAAACACCAAGGTAAATAGGTCGGGCCAGAAACAGGCGGGAACGCAAAATTATCGAAGCTTTCGCTATGCACGTTGCTCCAGATAACCAATGTGTCAGCTCGACTTCGGTGATGCTAGGAAGAACTGAATTAAACTACCTCAGGAATAGTAATCTTCGGTTATTGTAAAGGCATGTGTTGATCTTTTTATTATATATTGTTATTATTATATTTTTTCCTTCATATCGCTATTGTCAGCGCCGTGTGCTCTTCCCTCTTCTGTGTTTGATTTGGCGTTAATATGTGTATATAGTCATGCGTCTCCAGAGAATAAACAGTTGTTAGAAAGCGCTTGTCCTGTGTGTTCGTCCCTTTTCGTTTTTTGGTAGCGCTCACCAATACCTTCAAGGATGCATTTCCAACTAGCCCCAGCTGTAGCCCATTTGAGAACGTATGGCTCTCCCATACACAAGTTCAGCCGGGGTGAATCCGGTTGCTTCATGAGGAACTGTTCTGAGCGCGAACAGCGTTGCCGACAAACAGCTGTCCCAGTCTTTTTTTCAGTTCATAGCCCAACGCGCGCAGAATCCTTTTGAGCACAGAGTGCATTTTTTCGACACTGTTCGATTGGGGATGATACACCGAACTGTGCATTATCTTGATACCGCACCTCTTCAAAAAAATGGTTGTTAAGGCGCTGGTGAACACGGTTCCCTGATCTGCCTGAATCTCCACGGGAAAACCGATTCGTGCAAAGGTGCTGAGCAAAGCGTCCACTATTTCTGAAGAGCTTAGCTCTTTGAGGGGGACTGCTTCGGGGAATTTTGTTGCTGGACACAATATGGTAAGGAGATACTTGTATCCTGATTTCGACTGCGGTAGGGGCCCTACCGTGTCTATCACTAACCGCCGAAAAGGCTTGGTGATCAGTGGAACCAATTTCAGGGGAGCTTTTCATTTGTCTCCTGGTTTCCCGACTCGCTGACATGCGTCACGCGACTTCACGTACCACTCAACGTCTCTGAAGCACCCTGGCCAGTAACACTCCATTAAAAGTCACTCTTTCGTTTTGTTGGTACCCAAGTGTCCCGACCAGCTGTTCCCATGACACAATCTCAGAAGGTCAGCCCGGTATTTTTCCCGAATTACTAGCTGATCAAACGTATTGCCTTTGCGATCTCTGTAGTTGCTGTACAGCAGTCCGCCTTTTTCGAGCATCGTGGTGTACCGCCTCGATATGCCCTCTTCCGCGGTAGCATGCAGACGCCTCAAACTAGGGTCGTTCTTTTGCTCTGCCTTCAGCATCTCTCGGTCTACCTCCAAAAGCCGCTCAAAACTGCGCGCAGTGGGGACCAATATTGACGCTCCGGTGGGCTTTATTTCTTGCGGTTCCTTTGGCGCAGCAGCTGCGTTTATGTCGCCTGATCTAGGGACAACCTCGACCATTTGTTCAGCCACTAAGTTTGGCTCCATGGTTTCAGGTTCTGCTCCGATTTCAGCCTCTCCCTGTCCCAGGTCCTGTGTTAACTGAGCAGCGAGCTGGCGGGTTTTAGAGCGCGTTATTGCCTCCCTTACAAAAATCTGTGATGAGTTTCTGATTCAAATTCAATGACTTTAGACATCACACTCATCAGGTATTCCTGGTGACTTGTGAGTCGAGTTTCTGATACATTTCTGTTTAATATTGGCCACCGATTTTCTGATTAAGAAGTGATGCGTTTTCTCTTGTTGAGATTCTCATTAATTCGTGATGCATATGTGATCACTTTTATGATGCATTCCTGCTTACTTCATGATATACGCATTATGATTTTCAAGTTGAGTTTGTGCTGCATTACTGATTAAAATTGGCCACCGATATTCTGATTAAGGTGTGACGTGATTACTCTGGTGATATTCTCATTCATTCGTGATGCATAGATCTTAAGATCAGGATGCATTTCTGCTTAGTTTGTGCTGCACAAAAGGTTTGCGATGTGTTTCTGATTGAAATGTGATGCAACGACTACTGAAATATAGAGGGGACAGTGCACCAATCCATAAAGGATTCTTTATAGCCACCAACACACTTTGGAGACAAGGTCTTTTGTCAGTTTACTTGTAGTAGTAGTATATTATTTATTTGGCCATATACAACAAGCCCGCGAGGTGAGCATAAACGAGAGAGACGAGGCAAGCCTCCTGACAAGGCCTACACCCCAAATGAACAAAAAACACGCACACTTTCCAAACAATCAACAAAAGTTATCACAATACAAATAGCGAACACTGATAAACAAAGCAAACGGTACTGAACAACAATTAACAGTAAACACAATATGCACATTCGGCTAGAAAAGGAAACAACGCACAAGGCTAAGTACAGTCAACGACCAATTTTTTGAACTTTTGGAACCGTGAAAATGACCGAAAATTCTGGCTGTCCGGAAAATCTAATTTCATCGAAAAAATCACGATTTATTATCAATATGCCGGAGGAAGGGGTCAGTTGTATTGCACACATTCTAAAGCTCCTCATGACTAAATTTTGCCACGTGACATGTGCACAGACAACAGGCGGCGGCTGCTTTCACGAGCTCGCCCGCTGGCTGTGCTGCCCTCGACATGTCGCCGATGAACGCACGGCTTGGGACAAAGTCTAAATGGGTACCCGAACGCGCCGCTGCGGGAACTGCACTGCGCCCGCAGTACGATGGGCCCGGAACGAGAACGCGATGATGGCGAAACAATAGGAAGCAAGAAACAGCCGAAGCAAACACTCCGTCGGCGCTGGCCTTCGTCATTAGGCCTAGCAACTAGAGCCAAATTCGGCATCGTCTCCGGCGATATCACTTTGCGGTGGCTTGTGTATAATGAGAGGCGTCTTGCCTATCATCAAAACGGTAGTTCTTTCCGGTTTTTCGATAGAAAAGTCGGGGTTTCGTGCGTTTTGCCGCGAGCACGCTGACCTCACTTTGAAATGCACCACCATTTCCTCCCGCGCTCGCTGTCTCCCTGAAGCCATAACCCTCTCACGTGCTTTGCTACTGCCTCTTTCCCTATTCAGGACCAAAGACTCTGCACAGATGAGTTCCGCAAACTCCGACTACTGTTCAAGTTCGTGCGGCGGAACATATTCAAGAACAGTACGAATTCGAAGCCACGTTGGCGCAATGTGCTGACTCGAGCCGGATTTCAGCATCGCAAGTGAAGAGGCTCCCTTTAAAGGGGCCATGACAGCCTATTTTCACGCATAACCTGCTCATCGTCTTTAATTCCCAACAGGCTACATTACAGTTCCCCGAAGACAACGGTCGCTCAAAAAGTTTTTTTCTTTTAGCTTAGCGAAATAAAATGCATTTTCCGTGTTCTTTGTTGAGAAGCCTTCAATTTTGTACGCGAGCTGAGTGATCATTGGGAAACCGGACTTGCTCGTGGCGCCCGTTTTCCGATTGGTGAGGAAACAGAAATCGATGGACCGCTGCTTTATTATTTACGATTACAAGCATGCTGTTCGCATGTTATGAGCGTGGTCTCTTTTGAGCAGTCAAGTGCTCCCGTAGGTGAAAAGCGGCACGTGCTGTGCATGCCTTCGCCGATGTGCGCCGTGAAAGCCGGGGCGTTTTATAGCTACCAAGTTCTTGTCCGCCATAAATCGGCTCGATAATTAAACTCAAATTATCAAAAGGTGGCACTAGAGTAACCTTGAGGCACGAAAGAGCAGAGAAAAATGCCAAGTGTGACGACTTCCCCGCTGCATGTACGCGTTTGTAAATCGCGAGCATACGAGTTCATTTCTTCCGACTCGTAGAACCCTTTTGCAGGAGCCAAGCTGTCACAAGTTCCCAGGTCACAGGGCCTGCTTTCCAGCGGCATATCCTGCCACTTATGATATATCAGTAAAAATATCAAGTTTTTCAGAGGTTAGAATGATAGTTCTATCCTATAAAGAGATTTTAGACTTCGGGAGTGTCGCAACTCCCCGGCTACAGTGCTCGAAAGCAGACCCTGTGGCCTGGGAACTTTTGACCGACCCTGTACATCAAATAAACAATTATGTACTTGCACAGAACTTTAAAAAAACACCTATTTTCAAGAACGGTTGAGTGGGAAGCCTTGCGCTTCGCGCAATGCACTTCCGCGCATTCATTCATGAGCACGTACAAGGGGAGATGTGTAAGACAACTCAGCGTTAGCTGATGGCTCAAAACGGCTTTTATTTGCGACAAGCTATTGAAAGAGCGTTTCTACAAAACTGTTGACGCGCACGGGGGAACTGAGAATATAAAGTACCGGACCACTTATTCCAGCATTTTGCACACCTTGAACCCGGATACCTGGGTTCGCGTTTCGATGGAGGCGATACGCAAAAGGCGCCCTTGTGCTGTGCGGTGTCAGTGCATGGTGATCTCCAGGTGTTCAAAATTATTCCGGTGGCATCCACTACGGCATGTCTTTCTCCCTTTCTCCCATTTCTCTCAGTCCCATCTTGCTCCCAGGCTTCCCTCACGGCGTGGTTGAGTTTCATTTCCTGATAACCAGTCTTTTTTTAACACTTTTCTCACTTTCGCGGCAGATTTTGCAAGATGATTTCGGGGTCGGCGTCGACATGCTCTATAGATGGCAAGAGCGCAAGCCTTGCTGAGCACCTAGTCAGATGAAAATGTGCAGCGAGTGCGCTTAGAAGCTCGTTTAATTCATTTCCCGAGGGTTTCATGCCCTCGTGTAGCGTCGAATAAAAATGCGGTCCTGCGGTCTGAAATCGCTGTCGGGTCTTACGGGTAAAGCAATTAAAAACGCACAATAAAAGGAATTTTTACGATGTTTTTTCAGTCAAGCACGGTGAGCTCTACGGGCTTGTTAGTGAATCCAAGCCTTTTCTGCGGCTTTGAAGCTCTTTCCATTCGCTGCTCGTTCGACTCTGGCCATGTTGCACATGCATTTTTACAATGCCGTAAGTCTCCAAAAGCGACATCAGACTGTAGCATGAATATGTGGAGCCCGAGCAGTCACTGCTGTTACTCTTGATCCCGCGGTGTAGATGTCTTAACACGACCGGTTGGATTGCTCCATTCTGTATAGCGCCGAAGAGAGGAGAAAAGGGCTAACACAGTGGGTGACTGGTAAAGCGTTATGTTGGAAGTCACCTTCTCTTCGAAGCAAAACACCCGTTCGCCATGAACGCCATAGTTGTACTGCGGGGAGCAGTTGGGTGCAGCATTGAAGACCTGTACTGCAAGCCTTATTCACTGCATGAACCTGTCGAGCAGCAGCTTGGCGCAGCTGCGCTTTATCCCCTCTTCGCAGCTGCTACGCGAGGCAGGCGTGTTGCACCTGCCGAGTAGTCGATTGGCAGACCTGTGCATAAATGCTTGATTACGACGGCAGCGCACGTCAGGAGCGTGCAGGAAATACACACGTCATTATTCTCATTCCGCAAGTCTCCAATGCTCCACTCAATTTCTGCCCTCAAAACACGTCAGGCTGTCATGTTGAAGGGGTTCTCAATGCTAAAGGTAGCTAACTTCTTTATTTTTGGATCCGGCCATACATGCCAAAGTCTGCAGTCACTGGAAAACTTATCCACTGACTAACATGGATGGGTCGGGAAGCTGCAGGTTCGCCCACATCTGGGGCCTGAACAAGGCGCTGAAGGATTCATCTCGGTCTGAAAGGCTGCAGCTGTTTTCTGCTCAAGGATGTCTTTCGCAGTCTTCTGCGCATCCGTGCAGTACACTTTGTATGCTCACTTCTGTGCACGTTGGCACATTACTTGCCTTTCCTATGTGGCAGATTTACACTGTTTCGGTGGTTTCTAACTAGTTCCACCATCTTTGTCCATCGATCACGCAGTGAAGGGAGCAGGGTGTGTGGGAACGAGGGTGGGGGGGGGGGGGGGGGGGGGCATCTTCCTGCACGTGTCTTCCTTTCCGCGTTCTCGCTGAGCGTTGCCCTCGCTGTGAAGAACGCGCGTTGACACACCGCTTCGCCGCACTCTTTCCCTTGCGACTACAATCTGCCACAGAGGGGTAGGACCGAACCCCTAGCGAAGGTGCGGGCACCGAGGCATCTTACGAACAACAGCGTCAGCGAGCCCACCGCTGCGCTTTCTCTCGTTCTTCCGATTAGCCGAACACTGGAGTGTAGCCTTTTTTTCGCACCTGACGGCTTTGGAAATTAACACTATACGGCAATACCCAATAGAAATGTGAAGTGGAGTCCATGGCTGTTTTGGCGCATCTCGTCTCTCTGCAGGTACAATGCGTTCACAGAATCACGAAGGTGCCAGCCACGTGCAGGTACGCGCTTCACAACCGCCTCATCGCATTCTTCTTTTAGCAATTTCGGCTATATGTGCCCATGTCACAATGGCTTGATGTAGATCGTCCGCACAGTTGCGTTAACAGCATACCCAGGGATTCTCGACAAGCACACTTTTCAAACGAAAGCTGCTTACAAACCCATTATTTTTCATGTTTCGCAATATTCCGCTATAGCAATGAATATATCCGCGAACCTCCCATCAGCAGGATTGCATTTTTCTGCTATTAACGTTTTTTACTATCGTCAAAAACATTCCTCATTGATGCGAGTTAAGTATAAATGCCAAAAAAAAATATTTTTGCTACGCATCGAAAGAAAGGACTATTACATTCAATATTTCCTTAACGGTTACATTACAATACTCTACACTTGCCTCACAATTAAAACTGATATCCAAGCATCGTGGATTTGGTTTCACTGCACGACACAATGTAGGCGGGTCATCAAACCCCCCAGGCAAACTGGTAATTTTCAAAACATAGGCACACCCGACTTATACTTGTAAACTCTCAGAAGAATCCGTACCATTGCCTTTCAATACAATTTTCTCTGAAGACCTTGATATTTATGCGACACAGCACAAGATGGTCCGGATGACTCCAGGGAATGCGCTGGTATCGGGAATTATCGCGAAGTATGTTAACGATATCGAGGGCCAGGAAAGAGGCCGCGACTCCTTAGCTGATGTAAGATCTGCAGAATGGAGCAAAAGGTGTGTGAAGGGGGGGGAGGGGGGTCCTATTTGCGGAATGCACTTGTTAATTTGTCTCTGCCGGAAGAAGTGTGCGTGTGTGTGTGTTTGTGTGCGTGTGCGTTTGTGCGCGCGCGCGCGCGCGCGCGTGTGTGTGTGTGTGTGTGTGTGTGTGTGTGTGTGTGTGTGTGTGTGTGTGTGTGTGTGTGTGTGTGTGTGTAGAGAGAGAGAGAGAGATCGGCCACCACCCCTGACCCCACCACTCGCTAGAGTGTCTTTTCATCAACTATTTTGTCATAATTTCATTTTTTGTCAGAGAAATCATGAAAGGTGAAAAAAAAGAAAAGCAAACGCGTTTCATGTATGAGTCATAGTCAGTGTGGTCCCCTTATGATGGGTGGTAAAGCCTAAACGTGTTCAAATGAAAGCAAGCGTTGCTGGGGTGGAAGAAGAGATATTTATGAAATACATATGCTTAATGCTAGAGAAGTTTTTTAAAGAAGGGAAGCTCTTGCAAAAGTGCAGGGTGAGAGAGAAAAAAAACTTTCACTATAAATTAAGGTTGGAGAGAGGATCCTAGGGGGTGCAGCTTTTTGTTCAGGGCCCCATTTTCAGTAACTATATCGGGCTGGCCCTTGACATCAGGTAACGTTGGTCGTCCTGGGTCATGCTAGGCAATGCGGCTTTTGCGCTGGGACGGGAAAGGCAGGGTAATGGGGGATACTGATGAAGGATTAACGCATACCAATGTGAAATGGCACAGAGGGAGATGGGCATCACAAAAAGGGACATTTCGCGGGGTAACGTGTGGGATGAAATGTGTACCTAGGCGCAAGGTAAGGAGTGGTCAGACTACGTTACAAAATATTCGCGCATAGTCTGTTTCAGTTATCTAATCCTGCTCGCGATGCGAGGCCTACCTTCAACCTTTTATTTTTTTGTTCGGATGCAATTTCGCTAGATTATTAAGAGAAAGTTTAAAACAGGCGAAGGCGTCGATTATCACCATCAGCAGCAGAAGCAGCCTATACTATGGTCACTGCAGGACAAAGGCCTTTGCCAGCTGATAACATCTTATCCCCGCAAATTTCCTAATCTCATCTGTCCACCTGACTTTCTGACATCCTATGTTATGCTTGCCCTCTCCTATAACCCACTCAGTTCCCCTGAGGTGTCATCGGTTAATTTCCTTTCGCATTACATGCTTTTCCCATGCTCATTACTACTTTATTTCAAATAGGATGTCATTAACTCGAGTTTGTTCCTTGACCCAAGGTTGTGGTCCCACGCTTTCGCGACCACTGGCCATTTTTGGCAATCTTTGCGCGTTGAAGGTGGCCCACTCGCTTAAGAAAGAAAAGTTTAAACACTATGCAAAACGAAATGTATTTACTTCTCAGCGACAGGCGTTGCTAATAGCAATTGTTTTCAATACGAATGGAGTGAGCAAAAAACTTTCAGCATAAAATTATAGCTTAGTTCGGCTTTTCAGCTTGGATGAAGTTTTTGTTTATCTACTGCAGCAAAAAGTGGGCTGCGTCTGAGGCGATTAAACGGAATGTTCCGGTAAATAACGGGCGCTTTTTGGCTACAGCGAATAGTTATTTAGAATTAGCGCTCTGAAAAAGTCCTAACGGTGCAAAAATGACGCATGCTACAGGCTCAATAGGTTCCGGTCTAACTGCCGAAACGTAAGCTTATTTGGCACAGTTCTGGTCAGGCATATTTCTATAAGTGCGCAAAGAGTCTTTGAGCTGCACTTGGTATAGTTGTTTATTTATCGTTGTTAAAAATTACGCATCGTGAAGAAAACGCGACCCACAGAGGCCTGGGTCTAGGTGGTCAGGGCACCCAGAGCCCAAGACCCTGTTGGTCGGGTTTACGTGATGACGGGCAAGTTTTACCACTGAAAACTAAATAACTTCGAACTGCAGCTGAAAAGAAAAAAATCGATGTAATCAAGATCCACATATGTGCCGAATACGCTTCCGTTTGTAGGTTATAATGAATTCTAATGAGCCTCTGATATGCGTAGTCTTAACGCGAGAGCGTTAGTATTCCCATGTCAGAAAATGTTGTCCGGCGTCGGCGACCGTTCGCAGCCTCGCAGCCTGAGCAGCCGGAGCACGCAGATGGAATGTGGCGCCGGCCATATAGGTCACGTGACCTTGTTTTAACAAGGTGATCTTGTTAAAGGGTCGCCTTGTTAAAAGGTGACGTGGCAGTTAAATGAATTATTGGTCGCAACCTGTGTCACACAAGCCATACCTGTGGCTGTGCTTGAAACAGCCACCTGCCGGGGCAGTGGCGCATCCCCTAACCGCTGCACCGCTTCGCCAAGAGCGGTATGACGTCTCCCCTATGAATACAAAGTAGAGAATGACCAATTGCACATGTATGGGCATTAACTCATAACGCGATCGCTTCATACCCTTTAGACAGAGCTTGTAGTAGAGACCAAACAACACAAGCGCTTGTGTTGTTTGGTCTCCCTTGTCTGTTGGCCTAAGTGCGCTTTATATAATTTTTGAAAATGAAAAACCAACTAGCTCAGATGTCAATTCTGCTTCAGTTCATTTCTAGTACCTTGAGCTCCTCTGTAAGTGTTAATCCTCTTCTGAATAATACTGCCACCCTGGTGGCTTTAATAACAAGGCGCGCTTGGCCTCCTGGAATGCCAAGCGTGGAATTTGTTCTTTGGAACTGCAACTTTTGTGTGGTGGGCTGCCGCTGTCCAAGAGCCATAGCCGCAGGATATGCCGCATCCTTTCTTCGGTGGCGTCATTCCGCTTTTACAATGATTGCTTACATGTGGCCTGTGGGGATCTTCCGAGCCATCGCAGACATTATCGTGAGTGGTGCGACCTGGCGGACAAGAATATCGACTTCCTATGGAACGCTGCTCGCCCTTGGGTGCATGACAAAAAGAAAACTTCTCCCCTTGGAGGGAAAGTGCTGGTCTTAGAAGGAGGCCATCTTCCTGATGTTCATCACAAGGTGCTGGAGCTCGGACCGAAGTTTTGCCTACATCCAAACCTTCATAAGGTGGAAAAGATTTCAACTGCAAAAGGCATTTCGAGGCAAGTTCCTGAGGAGGACCGTTCCAGGTGCATAGTAGAATGTGTAGATGCGATGAAAAGATGGGGGGTAGGAAAAAGAGCAACCGTTGCCTGAAGCCTTTGGTAGATTTTTTGACATCCAGTGAGCAGCGGGTAATGTGTCAGACAAAGAGGGGTACTTTGCTGTGTTACCCGAACACTTGTTTAAGAAAAAGGCTTATTCGGCATTGGAAGCACATTTTAGACCTGTTAAAGTCAAAGCTGCAAAGGTCAAGAAAAATGCTCTGAAACTCTTGTCGCGTTTAAACCTAGATAATTTGCGCTCTAGCGTTAAAAAGGCTGAAGGCTTAAGACTCGAAGTCTTCTTTTCGACCAAAACGCATAAGGACGACATACCCTTCCGTGCTATTATCACTGAGTGGTCGACTTGGCAACATGTCGTTTCATGCTTCCTGCAAAAGCACCTAAAAGGTCTTACCTTAGCGGACCCATATCAGACGCCAAATTCTTTGGCTGTGGTCGACCACCTTAAGAATCATAATCCTAAAGGAAGGTCTTCATTTAGTATTGATGTTAAGGTCCTCTTCTACTCGCTGCTACATGACACACTGATGAAATTTGTTAGTGATTGCATTACCGAGAATAAGGATGAAGAATGCTTTGTCAATGCCTGTGGTATTTCCGTTCCTTCGTTTTTAGAAATGCTGTCGTTTTATCTGGGTTCTACTTTTGTTGACTGGAATGGGCATTTGTTTATTCAAAAGACAGGTGTTTGTATCGGATCCAAAGTAGCGCCCATCCTCAGTGATATCTTCCTGTCTCGAGTTGACTCTTATATCGAAAAGAATCAGAGTGGCCTTGCAAAAAAGATTTTCAGGTACGTCGATGATTATCTGGTGTTTGTTGACCGACATGAATTTACAAGGAGGGCGGTGGACATTATTAAGATTTTTAAAGAATATGGGTATGGATTACAGTTCATCTTTGAAACTCCTACAAACGATTGCCTGCAGTTCCTTGACACAAAACTTCATTTCATGCAGGATCATGTGTGCTGGAGGTATTCTCCGAGGTATGATAAATCACTCTTAAATTATAAATCAAGTCACTCAAAAATTATGAAGTGCGGCATTGCTGTCTCCTGCCTAGGATCGTCTTTGCTCAAGTCGTGCCCTCACGAAATGAAGGAAAGTTTCTGCGAGCAAGTGAACAGAGTAAGATTGGCTGGATTTCCAGAGGACGTGTTTCTAGCTTCTAACAAGGTACTCAAAAAGTAAAAGAGTTCAATAGGTCACTTCTTAAGGGTTCTGAGGAAAAAAGAAAAATATTGCAGTCATACCTTATGTTCATCGGTTTTCTCATCAACTAAAAAACGTGGGTAACAGATATGGTGTTACTGTTCTCTTCTCTGTCCCTCAGAAAGTTAGTAGTGTTTGTGCGAAGGTTGCTCCACGCAATAGCAGCGGTGTATGTGATAAAAGAAAGGGGTGCACTGTGAATCACGGGAACCGCTATGTCAGATGTTCAAAAGGAGCGGTGCATCAGATTCCCTTTTCTTGTGGCCAGACCTATATCGGTCAAACGGGCCGCTGCCTTAATGTGCGCTTGCAAGAGCATTTTTTGTCCTTAAATAAGTCGCCTTCATCTAATCTCGCTAGGCACTGTTCGAAATGCAGCGACTGCAAGCCTTTGCTTGACCAAACTAAAATCTTTTTCCGACACCCTAATCAGCTAACCAGAGAGATTTCAGAGGACAATCACATCCGTAAGAATCAGCACACGTGTGTTGCCGACCCTACGGTGGTTTTGCATGAAACAGAGTTTTCTTATCTTGACGCACCTGCATGAGCACTTTTCCTGTTACGCCTGCGCGATGGCTTTTGTTTTGTTTGTGATTGTTCTTCCTTTTGTGTGTTTCTCAAATAAACGCCCAGTTGCGAGTAAGCGCTTGTGTTGTTTGGTCTCCCTTGTCTGTTGTCCTAAGTGCGCTTTATATAATTTTCGAAAACCAATGTAAGGCTGCCTTTACAGGGGCGCAGGGAATATTCTTTCAGTTATTTTGTCATCTGCCTCCTTGACAGGCCAAATAAATATTGCAACGAGAAGCGAACAGTCAGGAAATCAAAGGTATCAGCAACCTCCTTCAGGAAAGCTCCCAAAGTCGTGGCAATTCCGCCAAGACTGCTCGACTCTTGGAAGTGAATGAAGGCGCGTCTTGTGAATCCGCAGGTGTCTTAGATACGTATGGCCGAGATATGAACTGAAGCGTACGTGAATAATTTATTTATGAGCATGTGAATTAGAGATATCCCAATTAAGCGAGTAGTGAAGTACGTTTCCGGCGAATTTCTTTCGTGCGTGGCGTGCAGTCGTAGCGCCATCATGTGGCACCCACTGAAAGCCCAACACGCAGTGTACGGCGATGGTGCAGCAGATGGCGCGCGTCTAGTGAATGGAAATATTGCAATAGAACAGAGGGCAGCAGAAAGGGAGGTGGAATTGGGGCATTCAATCATAAAAGTAAGAATTTTCAAAGGATTTAACTGGGATCCAAGGAACATTTATGGCTAAAAAGAGAAGTGGCAGGGGAGCAAACGCTCCTTGGCTTTGTATAACTGTGGACAGGAGCTAATGCCAAAGAGGAAAACAGGAAAATGTTAGAACGTATTGCAAGCGACATTGATTAGCTAGGAGTACAGGGCGAGATAACTATATTAGGCGACATGAACGCACATATAGAAGACGTCGATGGGTACACAGATTCGGCAGGAAGCATGCTGCAGGACATCAGTGACAGGTATGATTTAGTTTTATGCAATAGTACCGAGAATTGTGAAGGGCTCAAAACATGGGATGCAGGGGGTCTGCACTCGACGACAGATTATGCACTAATGTCACAGAAAATGTATAATAGATTAGGGTAATGAGCAGATGAACATGTTTCCAGAAGCCTAGGTAGTGACCACAAGCGCAACATGTTGAGTTTCAGAAGAGAAACTAATGTAGGACTGAAGCGTGATAAAAATCAGAGGGAAATTTTACTCAGAAAATCAATTGAAAGCAGCAGCCAAACAAATTGTGAAAGTAATTTTTGAGGATTGTGAAACAGAATGGACTTATACCAAAATAACTCGATTACTGGAGCTAGAGCTAGCTAAGGTGCGTGTAAAGCTAAAAAGGAAAAGACGCAAACCCAAGAGTTGGTGGGATGAGGAGGTCAAGAGGGCGATAGAGAAACGCCAGGAAGCGTCCAGGGAACACAGATATTCCAAGAAAAAGGGGAACCAGAAGTTGAAGTATACAGGAAATGGGATACCTTCATGAAGTGTAGAAGGAAAGCATCCTATTTGATTAATGAGAAAATTAAAAGAAAGGGTGCCCAATGGATGTCAAATGTAAATAAAAAGGATAGAAAAGCAGCTGAAAAATTCTGGAAGCATCTAAATGCAATGAGTAATGAGACTTGGCTAGAAGAAAGGTTTATTGTTACAGATCAGGGTATTCGACTAAAAGGGGATAAAGCGATAAAACACATAGGAACAAGAATGACCGAAAAATTTAAAGAAAGAAACGTTGCACATAATTTATCGAAGGAGGACAGACCTGTTACTGCAATAGCTTCACTTGAGCAAAGAGAGTGGGAAAGGGCAGAGAAGAAGGTTCCTAGTGGCAAATCAACAGGACCAGATGGCATTCCGATTATGTTAATAAAAAAGCTAGTACCAAAATCCAAGAAAACATTAATACAGGTAGTGAATAAAATCATAGTGGATGGGAAAGTCTCCGATGAATGGCGATTAAGTAGAATGAACATGATATATAAGGAAAAGGGGGATAAAGCTGACGTAAGTAACTACCGTCCCATAGCAGCGACATCTGTGTTTTACAGGGTGATGATGCAGATTATAAAGGACAGATTGCAGGCTTGGGTGGAGAACGAGGGTGGGGGGCTAGGGGAGCTACAAAATGGGTTCCGGAAACAAAGGAGGTTGGAGGACAATTTGTTTTCATTGACGCAGTGTATAGAGATTGCTGAAAAGGAACACAGGCCCCATGACTAGCATTTCTGGATATTAAGGAAGCCTACGACAATGTTATTCAAGAGTGTCTGTGGGACATACTGGGCACATTTGATGTGGAAGATGGAGTAATTATTATTTTAATATATATATATATATATTGTAGGGGTGTGTTTATTCGGTGAACCCAGATGATTCCAGCCGCTCAGGGGAGACTCGCAGCGAAGCGTCAGGCGTGGCGAAAGCGCAAGGCAGCCAACAACTTCTTCGTCCTTGAGAGCGGCAGCACGCGACGCATGTCAGTGGTTATATCGATGAAGATTACCACACTACAGTTTCCCCCCGGGCAGAGAAGGAGCCATCCTGGCGACTCATGGTGCCGAAAGGACAGACGGATCGTAGTAGGGCTTGATTCGGTCCACATGAACGATTTCGCGTCCACGGCGACGCAAGTCCGCAGATGGCGTAACGGGCTCAACTACGTAGTTCACAGGAGATGTTTTTTGAAGCACTCGGCATGGACCGTGATACCGAGCAAGAAGCTTCTTTGACAGGCCGGCGGTTGTGGCAGGAACCCAGAGCCACACCAGGGAGTTGGGCGCATATGAAGGCGCCTCACCAGTGTCACGATGGTGTTTTTGTTGCCATTGATTTTCCTTTGTGAGCGAACGAGCGAGCTGACGGCATTCTTCTGCATACTGGGCGGCGTCCGAGAGTGGCGTCGATTCAGAAACATCAGGGCGGTAGGGAAAAAGCGCGTCCATTGTGCAGGTTGGCTCGCGCCCGTAAAGAAGAAAAAGGGAGAGAAGCCAGTGGTGGTCTGTATCGCAGTGTTGTACGCGTAGGTTACGAAGGGAAGAACGTGGTCCCAGTTGGAATGAGCGTCGTTGACGTACATGGCCAGCATGTCACTCAGAGTACGGTTGAAGCGTTCTGTCAGGCCATTCGTCTGAGGGTGGTAAGAAGTAGCGGTGCGATGAATGATGCGACATTCTTTCAGTAGGGCCTCGAGAGCGTCGCACAAGAAAACGCGTCCGCGGTCACTGAGCAGTTCCTTCGGAGTCCCGTGGCGAAGAATCAAGTTGTTGAGAATGAACAAAGCAACGTCTCTTGCAGAGGCAGAGGGTAACGGTGATGTTTCAGTGTAGCGAGTCAGATGGTCTACTGCCACAATAATCCACCGGTTTCCAGCAGGAGTAGTCGGAAGAGGGCCATAGAGATCTATGCCAACGCGGTCAAACGGACGAGCAGGGCAGGGTAACGGCTGCAACGAAACAGAGGACTTCTGAGGAGTTTTTCGGCGTTGACAAGATTCGCAAGCGCGCACGAAATGTCTTACGAAGCGGTACATTCCACGCCAGTAAAATCGCAGACGTAGGCGTGTGTAGGTTTTCAATACGCCACCGTGAGCACATTGTGGGTCACCATGGTACGCAGCACAAATGTCGGCGCGGAGATGACGCGGGATGACTAGAAGCCACTTCCGTCCATCAAGCAAATAATTGCGGCGATAGAGAAGACCGTCACGAATGGAGAAGTGGTGTGCTTGGCGGACGAGCGCTTTGGAGGAATGACCGGGAGTAGGACTTGAGAGAAAATTCAAAAGTGCATTGATCCAGGGGTCATTCCGCTGCTCGGTAGCCATGTCGATAGTTGTAAGAGTCGACATATCGTAGGCACAGACGTGGTCAGACGAATTATCTCTAGGCAATGGCGAGCGGGAAAGAGCATCCGCGTCCGTATGCTTCAGCCC
This sequence comes from Amblyomma americanum, assembly GCF_052857255.1. Classification (NCBI taxonomy): domain Eukaryota; kingdom Metazoa; phylum Arthropoda; class Arachnida; order Ixodida; family Ixodidae; genus Amblyomma; species Amblyomma americanum. The sequence continues at coordinate 484,514,861 of NC_135497.1, read as the reverse complement.
TGATCGATAAATGACATGAATGTCAAACTCCTGGAGACGAAGAGCCCAGCGAGCAAGGCGACCGGATGGGTCTTTCAGAGAGGCAAGCCAGCACAAAGCGTGGTGATCGGTCACAACGTAAAACGGTCGACCATACACATAAGGACGAAATTTTCCGATAGCCCAAATAATGGCCAAACATTCCCTTTCTGTGACTGAATAATTAGATTCTGCCTTTGTCAATGTTCGGCTGGCGTATGCCACAACATACTCGCTGTAACCAGGCTTACGTTGGGTAAGGACGGCACCAAGCCCAATACCGCTGGCATCAGTGTGGATCTCCGTAGGCGCAGCCGGATCAAAGTGGCGTAGAATGGGCGGCGAAACCAAAAGGCGGCGTAAAGTGTCAAAGGCTTTATCGCAGGCTGGAGTCCAGGCGGAAAGGTCGGAGCTGCCGGCAAGGAGCTGGGTCAGAGGAGCGATGATAGAGGCGAAGTTCAAGATGAAACGTCGAAAGTAGGAGCAGAGGCCGATAAAGCTCCGAAGCTGCTTCAGGGAGGTTGGCTTCGGGAACTCTGCAACTGCGCGAAGTTTGGTGGGGTCGGGAAGAATGCCGTCCTTAGAAACTACGTGGCCTAAAATTGTGAGTTTTCGAGCGGCAAAGTGGCACTTCTTCAAATTCAACTGAAGCCCAGCGCCGGCGAGACACGTGAGGACATCCTTTAGGCGGAGAAGGTGAGAAGAAAAGTCGGCAGAAAAAACTACGATGTCGTCCAGATAACAAAGACAGGTCTGCCACTTGAGTCCACGAAGAACAGTGTCCATCAGGCGCTCGAAAGTAGCCGGGGCATTGCAGAGGCCAAAGGGCATAACGTTGAACTCGTATAATCCATCCGGTGTTATAAAGGCAGTTTTCGAGCGGTCATTATCAGCCATCGGTACCTGCCAGTAGCCGGAGCGCAAATCCAAAGAGGAGAAATACTCGGCTCCCTGTAAACAGTCCAAGGCGTCGTCGATTCGCGGCAAAGGATAGACATCTTTGCGCGTGATTTTGTTAAGCCTACGGTAATCGACGCAAAACCGGATGGAACCATCTTTCTTGGTGACCAAAACAACCGGAGAAGCCCATGGACTGTTAGATGGCTGTATGACGCCCCGGCGAAGCATGTCGTCCACGTTGTCAGCAATGACTTGGCGCTCAGAGGCCGACACGCGATAAGGACGCTGTCGTAAAGGTGCGTGTGTACCAGTGTCGATTGCGTGCGTAACGACAGACGTGCGACCCAGAGCAGTGTGAGGAAGGTCGAAGGCAGAAGTGAAGTTCTGTAGAAGAGCAGCGAGTTGATCGCGTTGTGCGGGTGGGAGATCTGCGTCAATAGCTTGTTGAAGAACATCGGGTGGTGTCGAAGCGGTCGCTGTAGCGCAAGAGCTGAGCACATTAACGTCTAATGAAGTAGGCGTTGCAGGAAGAGTATTTACAAGCGCGGGATCAAGTTCTTCAATACGACCGAGACACTCGCCGCGTAGCAGGACGGACGGGCACGAAAATGGATTTGAGACGTACATTGCACTAAGGCCATCTTCGATCTTGAGGACCGCAAATGGAAGCAGGAGGCAGGGATGGCGTGAAGCGGCGTCGGAAGGTGTGAAGAAGACAGTCGAACTAATAACGCTTTCACAGGAGAGTGGAACGAGGGCAGCAGAAAATGGAGGAATGTCTGTGTCACTGGCGACGAGGAGTTTTGCAGGCCGGGTAGGGACGTCACACAAGACGGTATCACAAAGAGGTAAAAAGGAAACTTCCGCGCGGGCGCAGTCAATAACGGCATGATGAGCGGAAAGGAAATCGTAGCCCAGGATGATGTCGTGTGAGCAGCGAGACAGTACAATAAACTCGATGGTGTATAAGACGTCTTCGATGAGAACACGGGCCGTGCACGCCGCTGAGGGATGAATGCGCTGTGATGAGGCGGTGCGAAGCGAAAAGTCGGAAAGTGCGGTGGTCACCTTACGAAGACGACGGCAAAGAGCTTCACTGATGACTGATACGGCAGCGCCCGTGTCGACTAGAGCGAGTACTGCGACGCCGTCGACAAACACTTGAATTACGTTAGTGGGAGAACACCGAGGACTTGAAGAGTTCGAACCAAGCGCAGTTCTTGCCCCGGGAACTGCGACTGTTAGTTTCCCTCAACGGTGCCGGTAGAACGTCGGAGTGGGGACGGGGAACGGCGACGAGGGGAAGGTGATCGGCGAGCTGTGTACGTTTGATTGTCACGAGATACAAATTCGGAACTGGGCGGATTTCTCGGCGAGGGCTGGTCTGTATTGTAGGAGTAGTTCCATAGTTGAGGTCGAGAAGGTGGAAGGCGTTGGCGGCAAAGGCGTGCGACATGGCCCGGCAGCCCGCAAGAGTAGCAGATTGGTCGGTTGTCCGCGGTACGCCAAGGGTTCGTAGGGCGTTGGCGTACCCTTGGAATAGGGACATGGAATGCAGACCCAGGCAAAGGCGAAGGAAGGTTGGAAGGAGCGGCCTGGTAGGAAAGAGATGCTGATGGCATGAGCGGCCTGGCCGCAACTTGGGCGTAAGTCAGTGGTGCCGTTACTTGCGCGGGCACGGGGCTGGGCGGCAGCACAGGGCTGGGCGGGAGCATGGAGCTGGGAGGAAGAACGTCAGCGATGTGATCTTGAACGGCACGCCGTATGGTAGGGGCCAAAGACGGAGCCATGTCAGGAACAAGGCGGCCACTATCCTGTGACTGAGGGACCAGCGATAGCTGGCGGGCGACCTCTTCTCGAACGAAGGCTTTGATTTGCTGAAGTAAAGGGCTGTCCTCTGATGGGGTAGAACCGCCCAGCGCAAGTGTAGAGATGGCGTCGTCTCTAACACCGGACCGCCGGGTAGAAGCGCGCTTCTTACGAAGCACGTCGTAGCTCTGGCAAAGCTTGATCACGTCACTCACCGTGGCAGGATTTTTTACCCAGAGCATTTGGCACGCGTCGTCAGAGATGCCTTTCATGATGTTCTCGATCTTATCCGCTTCAGTCATTAGCGGATCGACACGCTTGCATAGGTCCACGATGTCCTCTATATAACTAGTGAACGACTCATCGACTTGCTGAGTGCGCTCACGCAAGCGTTGTTCTGCCCGGAGCTTGCGAACTGCAGGGCGGCCGAACACTTCTGCAAAATTCTTTTTAAATGCAGACCAAGATGGCAGGTCTGCCTCATGGTTGCGAAACCAGAGGTTCGCCACGTCAGTCAGATAAAAGATTACATTGCTTAGCTTGATAGCGTCGTCCCATCTGTTGTAGCTACTGACGCGCTCATATGCCGCCAACCAATCGTCGACGTCCTGGTCGGCTGTGCCACTGAAGAAGCACGGATCACGCTGCCGTAGAGCTCCAGAACACAGCACGGTGGTTGGGAGGGGCGACGATGTCGTGGCAGTGTCATCCGGCATGCTGGAAGCAGAGGGTAACGTGCGGCTTCTTAGTTCCAGGGTGGACGGGAACGTACCCAGCAGCACCTGCACCAATTGTAGGGGTGTGTTTATTCGGTGAACCCAGATGATTCCAGCCGCTCAGGGGAGACTCGCAGCGAAGCGTCAGGCGTGGCGAAAGCGCAAGGCAGCCAACAACTTCTTCGTCCTTGAGAGCGGCAGCACGCGACGCATGTCAGTGGTTATATCGATGAAGATTACCACACTACAATATATATATATATATATATATATATATATATATAAAGGTACCAGGGGCTTATAAAATGATAAAAAATGTATCAGAGCCTGTAGGGATACAGCGGGGGCTTAGGCAAGGATGTCCTGTCTCCTTTGTTGTTCATGTTTTACCTGCAAGGGTTGGCGACCAAGCTAGAGAGGAGCGGACTAGTCTTCAACCTTTCTTTTTTCAAGCAAGGTGAATGGATTAAACAGTCATTACCGGGTCTAATATACGCCGATGATATAGTGCTAATGGCTGACAACAAGGAGGATTTACAGAAATTGATAGACATATGTGGTACAAAGAGAGATAGATTAGGTTTCAAGTTTAGTAAGGAGAAATCTGTAGTCATGATATTTAATGATGAGATCGGCGAGCATAGAATACAGGAGTTCACGCTAGAAGTAGTGGATGAGTGCAAGTGTCTTGGGGTGTGGATAAATAAGGGTGGTGAGTATCTGACAGAGCATGAAAATTATGTAATGAATAAAGCTAGTAGGAATGCAGCTGCCATGAAAAATAGGGCACTGTGGAATTACAATAGGTATGAAGTGGTAAGAGAGATCTGGAAAGGGGTGATGGTTCCTAGCCTGACTTTCGGTAATGCGGTCCTGTGCATGAGACCAGATTTTCAAGCAAGGTTAGAAATTAAACAGCGTGGCGTAGGAAGGCTAGCTTTGGCAGCACATGGCAATACACCAAATCAGGGGGCGTAGTTCGAGAGCAGAGAAGCTAGCAGTAAGATAGCATTTGAGGAGCGATTGAGAAAAATGGGGGAAAAGCAGTTGGCTATGTAAGTTTTCAGATACCTGTATATAAAGAGTGTTGATACTAAATGGGGAAAGCGAACTAGAAAATTGACAAGCAAATATCTGGACAGCAGTAGGGGCAAATGAACAATTATCGGTCAAGAAAAAGGTTAAAGAAACAGAGAAGGCTCTGTGGAAAACAGGAATGCTGACGAAATCAGCACTGGGAACATACAGTATTTTTAAGCAGGAAATTGTCAAAGAAAATATCTATGATAATTATAGGGAAAGCTCTTTGTTGTTTGAGGCCAGGAGGGGAGTTTTGCGGACTAAGACATATAGAGTCATGTACTACGAGATAGACACGTTGTGCGTTGCGTGCGGAGAGGAGGAGGAAACGGCTGAACACTTGATACTTTTCTGTAAAGGGCTTCACTCTACAGTAGAAAGCAGTGGGGCTGATTTATCCAAGGCATTGGGGTTTAAGGACAGTGAAGGGAAAGTAGATTTTAAGCGGGTAGAAGTAGCCAAGCGAAGGTTATCTGATTGGTGGCTAAAATCAAGAGAAGAGTAAAATTTCATGTCATGGCTAGGTGGCTTGTGCCACCGCCCGATTGAAAGGGTTCAGCCGTATCCATCCATCCATCCACCCACCCATCCAGCCATCTATCCAATCATCCATCCACTAGGGTGTCTGGGTGGCCGCTTGCCTCCGCTTTCAGGGTGGGGAACCTTTTTTACTACGCCGCGCTGCCATTTGCCCTCGCAGCGGCATGTTGGCTCCCAATCGTCAGTTGCGTGCAGTGCGCTAGGCGTCTGGCACGGTTTCTGTGCGGTCGCGTGGCGACTGTAATAATGCAACTGATCTGGATATAATAATAATAATAATAATAATAATAATAATAATAATAATAATAATAATAATAATAATAATAATAATAATAATAATAATAATAATAATAATAATAATAATAATAATAATAATAATAATAATCTTTATTTCTCTCTTTCCACAGAATACAGAATGAGAGCGGACGTAAGGGTAAAAGCCGCTTGTAGCGGCTTGAAAAAGCACCATTACGCCCCACATGACAGTATGACGAGGAAACAGCTTAGTCATGACAAATTCAGAGAAATACTGGAAACATTGGAATACATTGCGAATTTTGTGAACGTACAAGGGCAAAAATACAGTAGGGATAAGTAAGAAAATATACGCTCAAAATTGACAACAGACAAAATTGACAAATGACAAAATTGACAAAATTGACACCATACATTATTGCAGGAGCGGCAAAACACTAATTAACTTATTTTTGGATATTTCTTCCAGTGAGATGTTATTACGTTCAAGTGTGTTAAGGTAACAGGGAAGTCTATAGGCGCTTGATTGAAATCTGTACACAGTCCGACAAAATGGTGTAGACCAGGCGGTGCAACGGCGTACATTGTACATGGGCACATGGCTTTGAAGGTTGAATAGTATTAACATATCTGCGTTGTTTGTTCTAATAGCATTCTTGTACATAAGAATTAATTTGAAGGCATAAAGATTAGGCACTTGAATGATGTTAAACTCGGAATAATAGCTGTGTAGGGATACCATGGTATGTTAGCAATTAATCTTATCGCACGTTTCTGAGTAACAATAATCTTGGATAAATTATGCTTCGTACTTGTGCTCCAGACAGTGTGGCAATAGCTAAGTATTGGAACTAAGAAAGCGTTGTAGATTAATAGTTTAATTCTTGTTGATAGCACATACCGTTGACGACATAGCACCCCATTCACTTTGTTTATTTTTTATCGTATGTTATTAATTTGGACATCCCAATTAAGCGATTCCGAGAAAGTTACTCTCAGACATTTGATAGTACGCAAGATTTCAATATAGTTGTTCCCAAACCTAAGCATAATATCTTTTACAACTTTGTTTTTCGCTCGAAATACTATGGCTTTAGTTTTGCTTGTGTTCACCTTTAGGTAATTTTCCTGCGACCACTGACACATGTATTGCAAAAACTCATTACCTCTAGAGGATAAGTCATCTTCTCTACTACCCGTAATGAGCACCGTAAGGTCATCAGCGTAGGCAGTAAGGTTCACCGGTAGCTTAGTGTAAAATATATCATTTAAGTAAACTAAAAACAATATTGGCCTAAGATGCTGCCTTGTGGCACGCCCGATTTTATGTATTGGCCATCAGACAGAACATCATTGTGTGCTACAATTTGTTTACGATGTAGAAGGTATGACCGTATCAAAGAATTAGGAATCCCTCTTATACCATAGTTTATTTAATAACAAGTCATGATTGATTAAATGAAAGGCTATGGAAAAGTCAATATAAATTCCGAGGACAAGGAGCTTGTCTTCAAATGCATTTATGATGAGTTCCTTTTGCTTGAGCAGTGCCAACTCAGTGGATCTTTTTGGTCTGAAACCGAACTGATCATTAGATAAAACGGAATGCTTATCTAAAAAATTAGTTATTCTCGTGTGAATAATTTTTTCTATGCCTTTAGAAATTACCGGTAGAATAGAAATTGGCCTATAATTTGACAATTCAGAGGTATCGCCTCCTTTGTGTATCACGATAACTTTTGCAGTCTGCATCTGCTTAGGAAATAGTCCACTATTGAGACAAAGGTTGAATATGTATGTTAATATTGGGGCTAACAAATCAATTACATACTTTAGAGGTTTTATTTGAAAACCGTTAATATCTACAGCCCTACTGTTTTTAAGATTTCTGAATACAGAAATTATTTCATTTTCGGTTGTAGGGTACATAAAAATCTACATCGAGACTCCTGGTGCTTGGTGAATTGACGTGTTTGTTGAATTAATAGGAGAGCTTGCTGTATTTGTGATATTCACAAAGAAATCATTAAAACCATTTGAGAAATCCTGGCCTGTCAGCACAGCACCATCGCGCATAATGCAGTTTGGACCACTGTTGTAGCGACGTCCAAGCAGTTTACCTTATTGATGCTATCGATGCTGAGGGTTTGTGCTAGAATTATCTGAGAATGAATAGCTGAAGTATTCGTACTTGGCTTCACGTAGTTCTTTGTTCAAGTTATTGAGATATTTCTTATATTGAGACAATTTCACGGGATCCTTGGATTTAATGAATTGCGCATATAGTTTCGTTCTTCTTTCTATTTTTTTCAATAAGGCATTTGTAATCCATGGTTTCTTCGATTTTCGTTTGCGAAAGCATTTTAAAGGAAAGCAGTTTTGATATATTTGGTTTAACACAATCATTAGTGCATCGTACGCAACATCTGCGTCAGGTAGCGAGAATATATGGGAGAAGTTGGCAGTACATATTTCATTACGAAAGGTGTCCAGGGATTTTGAATCAATGCAGCGATAATAAGACACCGGTGATTTAGAAGCATGTTTAGGGTTGGTATTAGCAATAAAGGCAAATACTGGAAAATGATCACTGATGTCAGTTATCAAAACTCCGGAAGTTATAGTGTTTTTATCGTTGTTAGTGATAATTAAATCTAAAGTAGTTGAAGTGGAACAAGTTACGCGCGTTGGTACAGTAATTACATTCACAAGAGCGTAAGAATCAAATAAAGAAGCAAATTCTGCCTGCTCTGGTGACGCAGTACGCATATCAATATTCATATCACCGTAAAGGTATAGCACGTGCTCATTTATAGACACGTAATCAAAAAGTGCTTCTAACGATGAAAAGAAATTTTCAATTTTTCCGTCTGGGGGGCGATGGACAACACAAAATATATTTTTGTCACTCTGAACGGTTAACACTTCACAGTCCAGAGTGCAGTACGTGAATTTCTCAAGTATTGTTGCAGGAAGCGAATTCACAATTTGCAGAGTTACACCACCACCTCTTCGAGTTTCCCTGTTATTAGCAAAGTCAGTATAATTGTCTAGCACAAAGTATGTCGAAGCATCATGGTACCAGGTTTCAGTAAACATTATTGCATGGAACGAAAAATTAAGGGAAGTAAACATGCTATGTATTTCATCAGTCCTGTTGCACACAGAACGACAGTTCATATGAAAAACTGCAAAGCTATTAAACGCTATCTAGATCTGCGACAGAAGGAAGGTCGAGGCATCTCATGGGGGCATCCATGTTTTTAGCTTATTTTATTCAAGTCATTCGAGCTAGTGATCCTTAGTCTGGCACTGTTTTCAGATTTGCGGGCATAAATGTGCCCATCACGCACCCAAACAAACTTCCAGTTTGTTTCACGCTTTTTGGCAATGGCCTGCGCAAGGAGGCGCTTCCGTTCAGGACACAGGTGCTCATTGTCGTAAATGGGAACAGATTCAGAAAACCCAAGTTCATTAGCCGTTAGGCTCTTTCGTCTTCCTTTCTCCAACACAGCATTTCGTTTCCTTCGGAGTGCAAACTGGACAATAATGCTCTTTGCAGTTTTGCTTCCTGGTTTTGAAACCCGGTGGCACACGTCAATATCAGATGGTGATATGGGTTCCCCAATACAGTCACCAAGCTTCATCATGATTTCCGTCAGTTTTTCATTAGCATTCACTGGTATTCCTTTTATTTCTATATTGGCGTTTCGCGAGTACTGTTCGCAGTCCACGATTCGAGACTCGTTCGATTGCGCTTGACTTTCTATTTGATCACAACGTGACTTTAGGTTGTCATTTTCTGCGCGCAAGCGTTTATTTTCTTCTAGAACTGCTTTCAGATTAGTTACCATCTCATCAAATTTGTCATCAGTAAACTTTAGATTAGCTTTTATTTCTCTGAGTTCATTTCGAAAGTCCCGTTCCAGAGAATCTTTCAGATTCTTGAGGTCGATCTTAATTTTTCTCTTTAGGTCCTCAAGGGCACATGCCAATTCTTTGCTTATTTTTGCCATGATCACCAACAGTAAGTTACAACAAACACTGATATGCTATCGTATGGCAGCAGTGGCGTGGTACAATTTCAAGTGCAGTGACGAAGTTGCAAAAGGAGTAAACAAATGTCACCAACCTGCAGCAAAAAGATATTGCTGTTAGTCCATGCGGATGATCCAGTGCTGTTCACGCCACTGCTGCCATTTGGTCGGTGTCCGACAAGGTCCCGGTATTTGTAGCCTTTCCGCTGATGACGTCAAAATGTTTCAGCAAACCAGCAGCTAGGAACAGACCACACGTGTCGTCTTGTGGTCAGCGCTTTGCTCGGGGTAGCGGCCGTAGGGCGAAACTTGACCGCACGTGGCAGGTAGGCCCAGGACGTAGATAGAAGACGGATGATCAGAATGAACTGATTACCGAAACCTGCAGCAAAAAGATATTGCTGTCAGTCCATGCGGATGATCCAGTGCTGTTCACGCCACTGCTGCCAAGAGTACACACTTGTTTCACTCGTGGCCGTAGTGTTTTGGCAGTTTTTAGCGTATTTTATGCATGATGCACTAGCTCCGACTACACGATAATCGAAAAGTTATGACGGACTGCTTTGTTTCCCAGTCAACGGCTGCACTTTAAAGGGGCAGCAGTTATTTTGTGTTCCTTGATAGTGCCAATATCGATTATTTTAGGGTCGCCGAATTCCATAGAATTATGCTGCTTTTGTTGTTTTGAACGTAAAGACTGTTCACAAGGCCTCAAGTTTCTCTTGTGTACCAGCAGCGCGGAGCATGCATGACCTGCCAAATATAATATATTTATGTAGTCAAAAGCCACTTTTCCAACATTCTCTGAAGCGCCTTTGTCTTGTTGCTGCACCGTATGTGAAAAATTCCACGTAATAATGTCAGATTTAGCGAAAAGCTGAGGACACGTCTGAAACCAATGACCATGTTTTCTGAACAGCTTCCATTAAATAGTAGCTTGTACCCCGACAAAATAATTCAGATGGTTGCGTTTACTTTTGAATGGTGCTGACTACACGTAGACTGATGATGCGATGCGACGAAGGCTTCCTAATTCGTTACGACTAATTCGATTTATCTTAGGACAAATTTAACTTGCAATTTATTTTTCCTTTCAGAACGTGACTAAAAATCATCAAAAGCGACTGATCCACAAGGAGACCTCACAAAATCAGCCCCTGATAACTGCTTATTTTCTATCCCATTGTCCCTGCCAGGGTAAAATAAGAAAGCGGATCCGGAGCAACACAGGAAAAAAATTTTAAAGTGGTTTTTGAGGAAAGGAAATGGCGCAGTAATTGTCTTACATATCTCGGTGGACACCCGAACCGCACTGTAAGTGAAGGGAGCAAGGTGAGAGTAAAAAAATAAAGACGAAAAGAGGTGCCGTAGTGGAGGGCTCCGGAATAATTTAATAATAATATTTATTGGTTTTTTGGGGAAAGGAAATGGCGCAGTATCTGTCTCGTATATCGTTAGACACCTGAACCAGCCGTAAGAGAATGGATAAAGGAGGGAGTCAAAAAAGAAAGGAAGAAAGATGTGCCCCGCCGCGATGGCTCAGTGGTTAGGGCGCTCGATTACTAATCCGGAGTTCCCGGGTTCGAACCCGACCGCAGCGGCTGCGTTTTTATGGACGAAAACGCTAAGACGCCCGTGTGCTGTGCGATGTCAGTGCACATTAAAGATCCCCAGGTGGTCGAAATTATTCCGGAGCTCTCCACTACGGCACCTCTCTCTTCCTTTCTTCTTTCACTCTCTCCTTTACCCTTCCTTTGCGGCGCGGTTCAGGTGTCCAACGATATATGAGACAGATACTGCGCCATTTCCTTTCCCCCACAAAACCAATTATTAAAGAGGTGCTGTAGTGGAGGACTCCGGAATAATTTCGACCATCTGGCTATAAATTGCTGCAGGAGTCCTTGTTTCTTTGAACGTTTAATTGGTTTTGTCCAGCCAGGATAGTTCGTGTGTTTTGACACAGTGAACGCCGCCAGATTGAATCCTACTGTAGGAAATAAAAACTACACCGGCACTCAAGGGTTACACATGCCAAGAGAACGGCAGAATAGCAACCCTCATTAATAAGAAGCTAATTACAATAAATCACTGAGAGATTCCGGACACAAAAATCGAACACATGGTAACAGAAGTAATACCGAAACTCAAGCTGAAGGCAAAGAGCACCTTCGTCGTCAACTTATACAGCCCCCCAAGCCAGAAGGATGGAGATTTCAGCAAACTCTTCAGAGGGATAAGCAAAATGGCTAAGGATAACATCCTCATCATAGCTGGAGACTTCAATGCGAGGGATCCAAAGTGGGGGTACCAAATTGGAGAAAGGAAAGGTGTAAGAGTAAACGAAGCGGTGGAGCTCATAGGGTGCACCCTCCGCACAGACGAAAATCAACCTACCCGCATCGGAAATAGCGTCAGTGTAGGCACATGCCCAGACTTGACCTTCGTCCGAGGAACGCAGGCAGAGTGGACGAATCTCTTAGAGAACCTGGGCAGTGTTCACCACATAATCAAGACCACGATAGAGGCCAAGCATGTCAAAAGAAAAATTGGCGCGGCCAAAATCACGGATTGGGATAATTTCCGCAAGAAATGTAAACAGATCAAAGGGGAGATCCCCTCAATCGAAGAATGGACCCAACAGCTAAGTCAAGCGCAAGAGCTGTATACAAAGGAAATAGATAGATCAGAGACTACACCACAGATAGATTCGAGATTAATTAAGATGTGGGAGGCAAGACGAGGCTTCATGAAAAGATGGAAAAAGCAAAAGTGGAATAGGAAGTTAAAGAAGAAGATCGCCGAAATTACAGCAAAGGCGGAGGAATACGCGATACAGCTAGCAAGACAAAATTGGGAGCAATTCAGCAACTCACTTAACGGCACGTTGAGCACGGCTATAACGTGGAGGATTCTAAAGAGCCTAATGGATCCCACCAAAACAAAGACGGAATGCAGCAAAGCCATTCACCGGCTTGTCCACCAGCACGAAGGAACAGATCAAGAGCTGCTTAAAGCAGTCAGCACCAAGTGCTATGGCCAAGACAAACCCGCGGCCTATCAAGAGAGCTATAAGGGCAGAGAAAACCCAGAGCTAGACAAGCCAATCACCAGAGAAGAGGTCTACGTTGCAATTAGGTCCATCAAACGAAACACGGCAGCTGGAGAGGACAAAGTTAAGAACTCTCTAATCCGCAACCTGGGTGATGAGGCAACCGAGCAGCTCACTACCTGCCTAAACAAGCAATGGTAGGCAGGACTGGTGCCCAAGGAATGGAAGCACTCTATGGTTGTAATGATTCCCATGCCTGTGAAGAAATTACACATAGAGAACCTGAGGCCCATCTCACTCATCTTGCCTCGGCAAGCTCTACGAAAGAATTGTGACCGAAAGAATTCAAAACTATCTTGAGGATAACGAGCTGTATCCTCATAGCATGTTTGGGTTCAGGGCAAACCTGTCAACGCAGGACATCCAGCTACAACTCCGACACGAGGTCATTGTCAATGCCCCGCAACAAGGAGAAAAGCTAATTATGGCACTCGACATCAAAGGGGCTTTCGACAATGTCAGCCATGCGGCTATATTGGAAGGCATCAACAACACCAACTGCGGGAAGAGAGTCCACGATCGAAGTGCGTAAATCTCATTAGTTTCGATCTAAAACGATGTATCCCGCTGTTTCGAGCCGGAATACAAGTTTTCGCGCAGTTCTGAAAGAAAAAGTTTACAGCTCTCTCTCGTCTACTCTTCGAAGACTTGTAAAATCGATGTTCGTGAACCACGACTACGTAAGATCTTTCTTGACAAAAATAACGGCCACAGTGGGCTTGGGAGATATAAGAAGCGAGACCATACACAATCCAAATGAAGGCACGCCGCAGGGCTCGGTCATATCGCCAATCCATGTCAACCTAACCATGATTGGCCTGGCAAGAAAATTGGAAAGCATCCCAGGCATAAGACATGCCATATATGCGGACGACATAACTTTATGGTCGAACCAGGGATCTCTGGGGCCGATGGAACAACAAATGCAAGAAGCAGCGACTTGTGTTGAGCAATATATCAAGAAAAGGGGTTTAGCCTGCTCAACTGAAAAATCGGAAATCCTTAGGATAGGAAAGAAACCGACGGATGCAAGAATAGAGATAAAGCTCGAGGGCAAGATCATCCCGGAAAGGGAGATCATTCGAGTTTTAGGCATGTGGCTAAAGAGCAACGGCAAATGCAACCACACGATTGGCCTCCTCAAAAAGTCAACGGAACAAGTTTGCCGTATGATAACCAGAGTATCATCCAGAAGATACGGCTTGAAGGAAGGCGACACGCTAAAGCTGGTGAACAGCCTAGTCATCAGCAGAATAACTTACTCACTTCCATATCACAGCTTGCTGAAAAGTGAAGAAAATCAGGCAGAGGTCCTAATCAAAGGAGCCTACAAGACAGCTTTGGGCTTACCCAGAAACACGTCGAACGACAAGCTGGCAGAACTGGGGCTGCACAACACGTTCGACGAGTTAAGCAGGGCACAAGTCATGTCACAGATCCAAAGACTAAGAAACTCGGCGGCTGCGTTTTTATGGAGGAAAAACGCTAAGGCGCCCGTGTGCTGTGCAATGTCAGTGCACGTTAAAGATCCCCAGGTGGTCGAAATTATTCCGGAGCCCTCCACTACGGTACCTAATTCTTCCTTTCTTCTTTCACTCCTTCTCTTATCCCTTCCCTTACGGCGCGGTTCAGGTGTCCAAAGATATAGACAGATACTGCGCCATTTCCTTTCCCCCAAAAACCAATTATTATTATTAACTCGGCAACCGGGAGGGCCCTCCTAAGAAGGCTGAACTATAAGGGGGTCCTGGACATAGAGGATAGATCGGCAAACATCCCAGACTAAATACGTTGAACCTACCAGGTTAGCCCTATACCCCGGAATATGGATCCAAATCTACACGCTGCCAGAAGACAGGCAAGGGCGTAATATGTAGAGACAAAGATAGCCACACAAGATCAGGTAGTCTACACTGATGCCACTCTATACACGTGGATTCGTAGCCAAAGCATCAAGAAAACGGTATCGGTTGTCACAAAAAAGGAGGGTGGCCTCATTAGCGGCGCATCCACGAGATGACACGATAACTGAGGCAGAGGAGATCGCCGTAGCTCTAGCGGCAGCCGACGGTTATCGCACCAACAGATCTCTCACAATCATAACAGATTCCCAAGAAGCGTGCAGACGCTACATGGTAGGAAGAATCAACATTAAAACGCTAAGGATTCTCTTGAAAACGCCGTGAACCAATGGAAAGATCCAACATAGGATCTACTGGGTACCAAGACACGCCGGAGTCGAAGGCAGTCTGAAGGCGGACAAGCTAGCTCGCGAGCTTACTATCCGAGCTGGTGCGTCAAATGCCTCGGACGGCCCGGAGATAACAGTAGAGCTCACGTACGCGGCTATCCTCAACCTCATCAAAGGCAGAAGACGCAAATATCCCCAGCCACATCCTCTGCTAACACAATATGAAGCGACGTGTTGGAGAAGACTCCAAACAGGAGCCTTCCACAACCTTCACATTCTACATAATATGTATCCGGAGCAGTATACGGATACATGTCCGTGGTGCGGGGCAACCCCCACGCTGTATCATATCACATGGGAATGCATACACAATGTAGCTTTCCAAGGTGACAGAGTCAAATGCGGAGCAGTGGGAGGACCGGCTAACCAGCAGCCAGCTCAAGGTCCAAAGGGACCTAGTGAGCCACGCATGCCGGATGGCCAGGGACAGTGGTGCCTTGGACTAGGGGCGCCAACCACCGCTCAGCATGGAAGACATCGGCAATCTTCTGGCAAGCAGCAAGACTCCTTTATTAGAGCAATAAAGTTTATTCGCTCACTCACTCGACCATCTGGGGATCTTTAACGTGCACAGACATCGCACAGCACACGGGTGCCTTAGAGTTTTTCCTCCATAAAAACTCAGCCGCCGCGGTCGAGTTCGAACCCGGGAACTCCGAATCAGTAGCCGAGCGCCCTAACCACTGAGCCACCGCGGCGAGTAGGAATAATTTCGACTGGGATGCATTCTAAGGTGCCTGGATGGGCCAGCGCCGCTTTCAGGGTGAAGACACCTCTCTCTCGGAGGGGACATGTTTGGTCCCACTCTCCCTTTCGGTGGTGCTCCTGTATATGCTCCCGCAGGGAGCAGAGTTGCGCGTCTGTTTTCCCTTGCCGCTCCGAACGCCATTCGCCGAGAGGCGATCACATGATTTTCGTGACGTCAAGGGTTTAACTTTCCGCGGGGAAGTTGACTTCACAGGCATAGTGTTCCTCTATATGCTCCCACAGGAACACTACACAATCGGACAGCCCCTCCTATCTTGAGCAAAGTCTGCTTTGCTGTACGGGGGGGGGGGGGGGGTTGTGAAGGCCCCACTGCCACGGATCTCCCTGGAGAACACTCGCACCGAAAGAATCGCCTAGGCGACAGGTGTACCCACACAAACGCACATTAATTACACCCTACGTGACACACACACCAGAACACAAAACTAACACAAGACACAAAGACTTTAAACCCACACGACCCTGTACCACTGCTACTAGCGTCTTAGAGTCTACTACTAGAGTTCTACTGGTAGCGGTCGGCGTTCGTGCTCACGGTTGGTTCGGTGCGGCTGCGGCGTTGTATGGATCCAGTAGCCGGCGTCGAGGCGGCGTTCGACGTGCTTGGCTGGCGTCGCTGGCGGCGTCGCTGGCTGCGTCTTATAAGCTCCCGGTCCAAGCACCCGTGGATGTGATGCCGGTGTTGTTGGCGTTGGGGGCACCACCCGGATGGGTGGCAACAGCGCTGGAGACACCCCTGGCCGCAGCAGGTGGTAGTGTCCTCCGTTGACTCCCAGGAACTGGCTCAGGCACGGCAGGAAGGTCACGATGCGAAGCCGTAGAACGCGAGCTCACCGGAGCAGTCGCCGGCATCGCTCTCTTCCAGCCGATGTGTCCCTGAATCGCCGGAGCCTCCGCTTCTCTGCTGTTCCCCCACATGCCTCGCTCTCACTCGCCCTTTTATAGCCTTGGCGTTAGTCCACGTGAGCCTTATCGTCTTCTCTTCTCCACCAGTCATCTCTCTCCACCTCACCGAATGCTTCTCCACCTAACCGAACGCTTCTTCTTCATCTTTTTTATTCTTCGGTTAATCCACGTCGCCTTCTTCACACCTCTTTCCTTTAAAATTTAATTTAGGCTCCTTAATATATGTGACTCCACCTGGACGACGATGGGCAGGGGCTCCCCATCTTGAGTGCTCTCTGCTTTGTTATCCGACTGAGGGGGTATTGTGAAACCCCCACAGGGACGAGGAGGGGTGGCTCTAAACAGCCTTCTCGTGAGGCTCCTGCCACACGAGAACCAGCTTTTCCACAGAGCTTTGAACAAAATGGCGGACCTTCGCGCAGTTCTGTTCCCTGCGGGAGCATATACAGGAACGGCGCACACACACGAATACTACCGTTCGGCTGCACTAAGCGCAATGCGGCGGCGCGCTGTTTCGAAGAGAAAACTGCAACTGCCGCGTGGAATTCAGGAAATTTTTGTTCTACCGTGACAGAGTGGTACCAGAAATTGTTTGAACAGTGAATCACAGGTAGTTAGTCTAAAGTATACTATCTTTCGCAGCTAATCTGCCGAGAAATTCGGCGCATTATGAACAGTCGGTGCCCTCATACGTGTTTGTTCTCTTCTGTTGCGTTCATTTTGCGCTGTGTTCCTTCTTACAACTTACAACTTGCGTAGCATATTCCAGTGCAATCTCTTGACCCGGATACTCTACACTTCAATTTATTTTCCAACAATCAGGATTACTTATATCATGCTGCAGTTGCTTATTGGCCGAAGATTGCCATTCTGACAGCTTATTGCTCAATGGAATTTTTCTGGGCCAGTTGGTATGAATCCATGATTTGGGCCAGCATGAACTTTGGGACACAAACGAAGAGAGACACATGAAACACGGAACACACTGCTGACTAACAACTTTAATGAAAAGGCGCGGAACACGCGGAAATATATACAGTGGTGAAAGGTGGAGAGAAGGATGGAGAGAAGGCAAAGGGCATGGCGAAAGAAGGCCGCACCAAAAGCAAATGTAACAACAATCCTTAGAACAAAAGACGAAACAGCCGTTACCGGGAAAGCGAAATCACTGAGCCCCCCACAATCTTAGGCCGCGTTGCATAACTGTGCGCACGTGATGAGAACCAAAGCATGATCGAGAATCAGTTCTAAGAGTAGTCACAGGATAAGATCTAGGCCACAACAAAGACAGTGAAAGAGCAAAAGCCGCGTCATAAAAACATAACACGAAACAACTGAAAGAATATATGAATGAAAAACCTGCAAGAATTCACGCCAAAACAAAGCTAGAAGTTTAACATGAAGATGGACATGAGGCTGCGAAATCATGAAAGTTCCTTCGCCTACAGGTGAGACGAGAGTTGAAAAAACCAAAAAAAGCCGACACTAACACGGCTAAAACAGAGCTAAAAGCCTGAAGTTGAATTTAAAACAAAATAAAACAGTGACACGACTAAAACAGGGCTAAAAACCTAAAACATGATGTGGGAGATAAAAAACAAAAAGCACAAACACGGTGCCGAACAGGACGGGCGTATAATTTGGCCGGTTCATGGGACAGGGCAAACATCATGGAGGAACGTTTTTTCTTTGGTTGAGAGTGCAATTGACGGGGTGCTTACGCAGTCCTTCCCTTTCTTGTGGATGGCTACAGCTTCGATGATTTCCCTGGCCAGCCTATCTTTTTTTTCTTCCAAGGATTGAGATGTTGTCGAGGTTGGCCGTGCATGGGTGCTTAGGCTGGCGGCAATGAAGAGCCAGGAAACCTGATGTGGCAGTTGCTCTTAATGAATTTGCGTGTTCTCTAGCTCTTTCATTGACGCACCTGCCTGTCTGTCCAATATAACATTTACCGCATGCGACAGGGAAATGATAAATTACACCTTCGTCGCAATATATTTCCGCGTGTTCCGCGCCTTTTCATTAAAGTTGTTAGTCCGCAGTGTGTTCCGTGTTCCATGTGTCTCTCTTCGTTTGTGTCCCAAAGTTCATGCTGGCCCAAATCATAGCTTATTGCTCGTTATGAAATCAATGCGAGAAGGTGCGTTTCATGCCTCCTAATTTAAATAATTGTGAGAATGCAAAGCTGATTTGTGAATTATTCCTCCATTTCCAGCAGAAATTGTCCTGGAAAACAAGTGTTTTCCATCCCTTACCTCTCAAACTTTGGGGATAAGTGTTGGTCAGGCCGTCTGGTTTGACCTAACACTCTCTAACGAAGAATGTGCTTGCGCAAAGAACACAGGGCACAAGAAAGTAACGCATACGACAAGTACAGAGCAAAACTTCAAACTAGTTTATTAAGAGCAGGCAACTTGAATATATACCAGTGTTGGCCAACAGAAAGATTAAAAGACCAAAAGAAAGATATGCCACGTGCGCAGTTCATACCAGCATGCCGCCGCCAAGGGTACAACCAGATATCATTCTGTCCAACTGATATGATTCTCCAAACATAACAAGCAAAACGTACCAAAAAAGAAACTGAAGATTCATGAGGTGAACAATGTAAGCGGGGGATATGACAAATCTTAGCAAAGCAGTGTCAAAAATGCCATAACAAAAGCAGAGACAAACATGATAGTGATACCTATAAACGGGTAAACTATCCTCGTTGCAAAAGCAGTGTCAATAAAGCGAGTGTGAAACGATAAAACACTAAGCCACAGAAATAACAGCACCGAGTTTTACCGACGTAAAGCAACCTAGAGGACATCGAATTTACACATGTCCATTTAAAAATGTTATCTCTTTGTCGAGCAGAACAACTGAAGCAGTACTAACGCATTCGTCACCGGTGTTAGCAATATGAAAATCCTCAATTATTTCTCTCCGAAGTTTAGTCTTTGCATGGGCCAGAATCGTGTTATCGATAAAGATGGGCTTGCATCCATGATCCACAGTATGCTCTGGTAGGCGGCGTCTTTCATTGTTTTACCTGCGATTGGCAATTCTTTCGGCGCGCGCTGTCACGAGCAAAGCCAAATAGCCGGTGCACTTTACCAGTGTGGGCAGAAAACACGGGAACACAACAGTCCCTCATAACTTAGTTTCTGACTGCTGCATCACATACACTACGAGCTCACTTCAAGCAAAGAGGCGTGGCCCGTTTTCGCCTCGGTTTTGCAAGTTTTATGCGTTCTCCGCCACCTGCCGCATTTCTTCTTCTGATTAGAGGCATCTCGTTGTCGTTACGCGTCGCGGCCTTTCTTCTCCCGATTAGAGCCGCCTCGGTAGTCGGTACACATCGCACGTTCTGCACCACGCTGTCAGACGGCGCATGTTTAGTCCACCAGACCACAAGCGCTTGCACTGATCACGCAGGCCAGGAAAGCTGAAAGGCATGTGTTAAAACCTGCCAGGCCACATCAAAATTTTTCGAGCGGCTTCTTCGCTACCTGATCACAAAGGGTTTCCCAATAAGGCAGCCGTAATATTTAGGCGCTATTGCGGGTAAGCGAGTATGTGAAGCTCGCGTGGCAGTTTTGTTATGCATATTCTTTGTTTTATCTTAATTTCACGAAGGAACTATGACCCCTTCCCTCTCTCTATTTCTTTGCGCCAGCTCGCTACAAATATTCAGGCGCCAAACCTATCTTCTGTGCGTCAGTAAGCAAAGAAGCCATGGCTGAGTGACGCGAACGAAAGGCGGCTTTTTTTCCCAACTAATGTTTTTTCCCTTCCTTTTCGCATCGCTTTTAAAGAAACTACAAACGGGGAAAAAGATCTTTTCATTGCCGTCACGCAGCCACGTCAGTAATATTCGTAACATGCGTTTCTGGGAAACCATATCCTATAGAGTACTTTTTTTCCTCATTAGATGGCGGCGGCGGCGGCGGCGGCGGGTGCAGCGGCAGCAGCGGCGGCGGCGGCGGCGGCGGCAGCGGCGGCGGCAGCGGCGGCGGCGGCGGCCGCAGCAGCAGCAAGCAGCAAGCAGCAAGCAGCAGCAAGCAGCAGCAAGCAGCAGCAAGCAGCAGCAAGCAGCAGCAAGCAGCAGCAAGCAGCAGCAAGCAACAGCAAGCAGCAGCAAGCAGCAGCAAGCAGCAGCAAGCAGCAGCAAGCAGCAGCAAGCAGCAGCAAGCAGCAGCAAGCAGCAGCAAGCAGCAGCAAGCAGCAGCAAGCAGCAGCAAGCAGCAGCAAGCAGCAGCAAGCAGCAGCAAGCAGCAGCAAGCAGCAGCAAGCAGCAGCAAGCAGCAGCAAGCAGCAGCAAGCAGCAGCAAGCAGCAGCAAGCAGCAGCAAGCAGCAGCAAGCAGCAGCAAGCAGCAGCAAGCAGCAGCAAGCAGCAGCAAGCAGCAGCAAGCAGCAGCAAGCAGCAGCAAGCAGCAGCAAGCAGCAGCAAGCAGCAGCAAGCAGCAGCAAGCAGCAGCAAGCAGCAGCAAGCAGCAGCAAGCAGCAGCAAGCAGCAGCAAGCAGCAGCAAGCAGCAGCAAGCAGCAGCAAGCAGCAGCAAGCAGCAGCAAGCAGCAGCAAGCAGCAGCACGCAGCAGCAAGCAGCAAGCAGCAAGCAGCAAGCAGCAAGCAGCAAGCAGCAGCAAGCAGCAGCAGCAGCAAGCAGCAGCAGCAGCAAGCAGCAGCAGCAGCAAGCAGCAGCAGCAGCAAGCAGCAGCAGCAGCAAGCAGCAGCAGCAGCAAGCAGCAGCAGCAGCAAGCAGCAGCAGCAGCAAGCAGCAGCAGCAGCAAGCAGCAGCAGCAGCAAGCAGCAGCAGCAGCCGCAAGCAGCAGCAGCCGCAAGCAGCAGCAGCAGCAAGCAGCAGCAGCAGCAAGCAGCAGCAGCAGCAAGCAGCAGCAGCAGCAAGCAGCAGCAGCAGCAAGCAGCAGCAGCAGCAAGCAGCAGCAGCAGCAAGCAGCAGCAGCAGCAAGCAGCAGCAGCAGCAAGCAGCAGCAGCAGCAGCAAGCAGCAGCAGCAGCAAGCAGCAGCAGCAGCAAGCAGCAGCAGCAGCAAGCAGCAGCAGCAGCAAGCAGCAGCAGCAGCAAGCAGCAGCAGCAGCAAGCAGCAGCAGCAGCAAGCAGCAGCAGCAGCAAGCAGCAGCAGCAAGCAGCAGCAGCAGCAAGCAGCAGCAAGCAGCAAGCAGCAGCAAGCAGCAGCAGCAGCAAGCAGCAGCAGCAGCAAGCAGCAGCAGCAGCAAGCAGCAGCAGCAGCAAGCAGCAGCAGCAGCAAGCAGCAGCAGCAGCAAGCAGCAGCAGCAGCAAGCAGCAGCAGCAGCAAGCAGCAGCAGCAGCAAGCAGCAGCAGCAGCAGCAAGCAGCAGCAGCAGCAGCAAGCAGCAGCAGCAGCAGCAAGCAGCAGCAGCAGCAGCAAGCAGCAGCAGCAGCAGCAAGCAGCAGCAGCAGCAGCAAGCAGCAGCAGCAGCAGCAAGCAGCAGCAGCAGCAGCAAGCAGCAGCAGCAGCAGCAAGCAGCAGCAGCAGCAGCAAGCAGCAGCAGCAGCAGCAAGCAGCAGCAGCAGCAGCAAGCAGCAGCAGCAGCAGCAAGCAGCAGCAGCAGCAGCAAGCAGCAGCAGCAGCAGCAAGCAGTAGCAGCAGCAGCAAGCAGCAGCAGCAGCAGCAAGCAGCAGCAGCAGCAGCAAGCAGCAGCAGCAGCAGCAAGCAGCAGCAGCAGCAGCAGCAAGCAGCAGCAGCAGCAGCAAGCAGCAGCAGCAGCAGCAAGCAGCAGCAGCAGCAAGCAGCAGCAGCAGCAAGCAGCAGCAGCAGCAAGCAGCAGCAGCAGCAAGCAGCAGCAGCAGCAAGCAGCAGCAGCAGCAAGCAGCAGCAGCAGCAAGCAGCAGCAGCAGCAAGCAGCAGCAGCAGCAAGCAGCAGCAGCAGCAAGCAGCAGCAGCAGCAAGCAGCAGCAGCAGCAAGCAGCAGTAGCAGCAAGCAGCAGCAGCAGCAAGCAGCAGCAGCAGCAGCAAGCAGCAGCAGCAGCAAGCAGCAGCAGCAGCAGCAGCAGCAGCAGCAGCAGCAGCAGCAGCAGCAGCAGCAGCAGCAGCAGCAGCAGCAGCAGCAGCAGCAGCAGCAGCAGCAGCAGCAGCAGCAGCAGCAGCAGCAGCAGCAGCAGCAGCAGCAGCAGCAGCAGCAGCAGCAGCAGCAGCAGCAGCAGCAGCAGCAGCAGCAGCAGCAGCAGCAGCAAGCAGCAGCAGCAGCAAGCAGCAGCAGCAGCAGCAAGCAGCAGCAGCAGCAAGCAGCGAGCAGCAAGCAGCAGCGAGCAGCAAGCAGCAGCAGCAGCAAGCAGCAGCAGCAGCAAGCAGCAGCAGCAGCAAGCAGCAGCAGCAGCAAGCAGCAGCAGCAGCAGCAAGCAGCAGCAGCAGCAGCAGCAGCAGCAAGCAGCAGCAGCAGCAAGCAGCAGCAGCAGCAGCAAGCAGCAGCAGCAGCAAGCAGCAGCAGCAGCAAGCAGCAGCAGCAGCAAGCAGCAGCAGCAGCAAGCAGCAGCAGCAGCAAGCAGCAGCAGCAGCAAGCAGCAGCAGCAGCAGCAGCAGCGAGCAGCAGCAGCAGCGAGCAGCAGCAGCAGCGAGCAGCAGCAGCAGCGAGCAGCAGCAGCAGCGAGCAGCAGCAGCAGCAAGCAGCAGCAGCAGCAGCAAGCAGCAGCAGCAGCAAGCAGCAGCAGCAGCAAGCAGCAGCAAGCAGCAAGCAGCAGCAAGCAGCAGCAAGCAGCAGCAGCAGCAGCAAGCAGCAGCAGCAAGCAGCAGCAGCAGCAAGCAGCAGCAGCAGCAAGCAGCAGCAAGCAGCAGCAGCAGCAAGCAGCAGCAGCAGCAGCAGCAAGCAGCAGCAGCAGCAGCAGCAAGCAGCAGCAGCAGCAAGCAGCAGCAGCAGCAGCAGCAAGCAGCAGCAAGCAGCAGCAGCAGCAAGCAGCAGCAGCAGCAAGCAGCAACAGCAGCAAGCAGCAGCAAGCAGCAAGCAGCAGCAGCAGCAGCAAGCAGCAGCAAGCAGCAAGCAGCAGCAAGCAGCAAGCAGCAGCAGCAGCAAGCAGCAGCAGCAGCAGCAAGCAGCAGCAGCAGCAGCAAGCAGCAGCAGCAGCAGCAAGCAGCAGCAGCAGCAAGCAGCAGCAGCAGCAAGCAGCAGCAGCAGCAAGCAGCAGCAGCAGCAGCAAGCAGCAGCAGCAGCAAGCAGCAGCAGCAGCAAGCAGCAGCAGCAGCAAGCAGCAGCAGCAGCAGCAGCAGCAAGCAGCAGCAGCAAGCAGCAGCAGCAGCAGCAAGCAGCAGCAGCAAGCAGCAGCAGCAGCAGCAAGCAGCAGCAGCAGCAGCAAGCAGCAGCAGCAGCAGCAAGCAGCAGCAGCAGCAGCAAGCAGCAGCAGCAGCAGCAAGCAGCAGCAGCAGCAGCAGCAAGCAGCAGCAGCAGCAGCAAGCAGCAGCAGCAGCTGCAGCAGCAGCAGCAGCTGCAGCAAGCAGCAGCAAGCAGCAGCAGCAGCAAGCAGCAGCAGCAAGCAGCAGCAGCAGCAGCAGCAAGCAGCAGCAGCAGCAAGCAGCAGCAGCAGCAAGCAGCAGCAGCAGCAAGCAGCAGCAGCAGCAAGCAGCAGCAGCAAGCAGCGGCAGCAAGCGGAAGCAAGCGGCAGCAAGCGGCAGCTAGCGGCAGCAAGCGGCAGCAAGCGGCAGCAAGCAGCAGCAAGCAGCAGCAAGCAGCAGCAAGCAGCAAGCAGCAAGCAGCAGCAAGCAGCAGCAAGCAGCAAGCAGCAGCAAGCAGCAGCAAGCAGCAGCAAGCAGCAGCAAGCAGCAAGCAGCAGCAGCAAGCAGCAGCAGCAAGCAGCAAGCAGCAAGCAGCAGCAGCAAGCAGCAGCAGCAAGCAGCAGCAGCAAACAGCAGCAGCAAGCAGCAGCAGCAAGCAGCAGCAGCAAGCAGCAGCAGCAAGCAGCAGCAGCAAGCAGCAGCAGCAAGCAGCAGCAGCAGCAAGCAGCAGCAGCAGCAAGCAGCAGCAGCACCAAGCAGCAGCAGCAAGCAGCAGCAGCAGCAAGCAGCAGCAGCAAGCAGCAGCAGCAGCAAGCAGCAAGCAGCAGCAAGCAGCAAGCAGCAGCAGCAAGCAGCAGCAGCAGCAAGCAGCAGCAGCAGCAAGCAGCAGCAGCAAGCAGCAGCAGCAGCAAGCAGCAGCAGCAGCAAGCAGCAGCAGCAGCAGCGAGCAGCAAGCAAGCAGCAAGCAGCAGCAGCAGCAAGCAGCAGCAGCAGCAAGCAGCAGCAAGCAGCAGCAGCAGCAAGCAGCAGCAGCAGCAAGCAGCAGCAGCAGCAAGCAGCAGCAGCACCAAGCAGCAGCAGCAGCAGCAAGCAGCAGCAGCAGCAGGAGCAAGCAGCAGCAGCAGCAAGCAGCAAGCAGCAGCAGCAGCAAGCAGCAGCAGCAGCAAGCAGCAGCAGCAGCAAGCAGCAGCAGCAGCAAGCAGCAGCAGCAGCAAGCAGCAGCAGCAGCAAGCAGCAGCAGCAGCAAGCAGCAGCAGCAGCAAGCAGCAGCAGCAGCAAGCAGCAGCAGCAGCAAGCAGCAGCAGCAGCAGCAGCAAGCAGCAGCAGCAGCAAGCAGCAGCAGCAGCAAGCAGCAGCAAGCAGCAGCAAGCAGCAGCAAGCAGCAGCAGCAGCAGCAAGCAGCAAGCAGCAGCAAGCAGCAGCAGCAGCAGCAGCAAGCGGCAGCAAGCGGCAGCAAGCAGCAGCAAGCAGCAGCAAGCAGCAAGCAGCAGCAAGCAGCAGCAAGCAGCAAGCAGCAGCAAGCAGCAGCAAGCAGCAGCAAGCAGCAGCAAGCAGCAGCAAGCAGCAGCAAGAAGCAGCAAGCAGCAGCAGCAAGCAGCAAGCAGCAAGCAGCAGCAAGCAGCAAGCAGCAGCAGCAGCAAGCAGCAAGCAGCAGCAGCAGCAGCAGCAGCAGCAGCAGCAGCAGCAGCAGCAAGCAGCAGCAGCAGCAGCAGCAGCAAGCAGCAGCAGCAAGCAGCAGCAGCAAGCAGCAGCAGCAAGCAGCAGCAGCAAGCAGCAGCAGCAAGCAGCAGCAGCAAGCAGCAGCAGCAAGCAGCAAGCAGCAGCAGCAAGCAGAAGCAGCAAGCAGCAGCAGAAAGCAGCAGCAGCAAGCAGCAGCAGCAAGCAGCAGCAGCAAGCAGCAGCAGCAAGCAGCAGCAGCAAGCAGCAGCAGCAAGCAGCAAGCAGCAGCAAGCAGCAGCAAGCAGCAGCAAGCAGCAGCAAGCAGCAGCAAGCAGCAGCAAGCAGCAGCAGCAAGCAGCAGCAGCAGCAAGCAGCAGCAGCAAGCAGCAGCAGCAAGCAGCAGCAGCAAGCAGCAGCAGCAAGCAGCAGCAGCAAGCAGCAGCAGCAAGCAGCAGCAGCAAGCAGCAGCAGCAAGCAGCAGCAGCAGCTGCAGCAGCAGCAAGCAGCAGCAAGCAGCAGCAAGCAGCAGCAGCAAGCAGCAGCAGCAAGCAGCAGCAGCAGCAGCAAGCAGCAGCAGCAGCAGCAGCAGCAGCAGCAGCAGCAAGCAGCAGCAGCAGCAGCAGCAGCAGCAGCAGCAGCAGCAGCAGCAGCAGCAGCAGCGGCAGCAGCAGCAGCGGCAGCAGCGGCGGCGGCGGCGGCGGCGGCGGCGGCGGCGGTAGTGGCGGCGGCAGCGGCAGCGGCAGCGGCAGCGGTGGCAGCGGTGGCAGGAGCAGCAGCAGCAGCAGCAGCAGCAGCAGCAGCAGCAGCAGCACCAGCAGCAGAAGCAGCAGCAGCAGCAGCAGCAGCAGCAGCAGCAGCAGCAGCAGCAGCAGCAGCAGCAGCAGCAGCAGCAGCAGCAGCAGCAGCAGCAGCAGCAGCAAGGAGCAGCAGCAGCAGCAGCAGCAGCAGCAGCAGCAGCAAGTAGCAGCAGCAAGCAGCAGCAAGCAGCAGCAGCAAGCAGCAGCAGCAGCAAGCAGCAGCAAGCAGCAGCAAGCAGCAAGCAGCAGCAGCAAGCAGCAAGCAGCAGCAGCAAGCAGCAGCAAGCAGCAGCAAGCAGCAAGCAGCAGCAGCAGCTTGCTGCAGCAAGCAGCAGCAAGCAGCAGCAAGCAGCAGCAAGCAGCAGCAAGCAGCAGCAAGCAGCAGCAAGCAGCAGCAGCAAGGAGCAGCAAGCAGCAGCAAGCAGCAGCAAGCAGCAGCAGCAAGCAGCAGCAAGCAGCAGCAAGCAGCAGCAAGCAGCAGCAAGCAGCAAGCAGCAAGCAGCAGCAGCAAGCAGCAGCAAGCAGCAAGCAGCAGCAGCAGCAGCAGCAGCAGCAGCAGCAGCAGCAGCAGCAGCAGCAGCAGCAGCAGCAGCAGCAGCAGCAGCAGCAGCAGCAGCAGCAGCAGCAGCAGCAGCAGCAGCAGCAGCAGCAGCAGCAGCAGCAGCAGCAGCAGCAGCAGCAGCAGCAGCAGCAGCAGCAGCAGCAGCAGCAGCAGCAGCAGCAGCAGCAGCAGCAGCAGCAGCAGCAGCAGCAGCAGCAGCAGCAGCAGCAGCAGCAGCAGCAGCAGCAGCAGCAGCAGCAGCAGCAGCAGCAGCAGCAGCAGCAGCAGCAGCAGCAGCAGCAGCAGCAGCAGCAGCAGCAGCAGCAGCAGCAGCAGCAGCAGCAGCAGCAGCAGCAGCAGCAGCAGCAGCAGCAGCAGCAGCAGCAGCAGCAGCAGCAGCAGCAGCAGCAGCAGCAGCAGCAGCAGCAGCAGCAGCAGCAGCAGCAGCAGCAGCAGCAGCAGCAGCAGCAGCAGCAGCAGCAGCAGCAGCAGCAGCAGCAGCAGCAGCAGCAGCAGCAGCAGCAGCAGCAGCAGCAGCAGCAGCAGCAGCAGCAGCAGCAGCAGCAGCAGCAGCAGCAGCAGCAGCAGCAGCAGCAGCAGCAGCAGCAGCAGCAGCAGCAGCAGCAGCAGCAGCAGCAGCAGCAGCAGCAGCAGCAGCAGCAGCAGCAGCAGCAGCAGCAGCAGCAGCAGCAGCAGCAGCAGCAGCAGCAGCAGCAGCAGCAGCAGCAGCAGCAGCAGCAGCAGCAGCAGCAGCAGCAGCAGCAGCAGCAGCAGCAGCAGCAGCAGCAGCAGCAGCAGCAGCAGCAGCAGCAGCAGCAGCAGCAGCAGCAGCAGCAGCAGCAGCAGCAGCAGCAGCAGCAGCAGCAGCAGCAGCAGCAGCAGCAGCAGCAGCAGCAGCAGCAGCAGCAGCAGCAGCAGCAGCAGCAGCAGCAGCAGCAGCAGCAGCAGCAGCAGCAGCAGCAGCAGCAGCAGCAGCAGCAGCAGCAGCAGCAGCAGCAGCAGCAGCAGCAGCAGCAGCAGCAGCAGCAGCAGCAGCAGCAGCAGCAGCAGCAGCAGCAGCAGCAGCAGCAGCAGCAGCAGCAGCAGCAGCAGCAGCAGCAGCAGCAGCAGCAGCAGCAGCAGCAGCAGCAGCAGCAGCAGCAGCAGCAGCAGCAGCAGCAGCAGCAGCAGCAGCAGCAGCAGCAGCAGCAGCAGCAGCAGCAGCAGCAGCAGCAGCAGCAGCAGCAGCAGCAGCAGCAGCAGCAGCAGCAGCAGCAGCAGCAGCAGCAGCAGCAGCAGCAGCAGCAGCAGCAGCAGCAGCAGCAGCAGCAGCAGCAGCAGCAGCAGCAGCAGCAGCAGCAGCAGCAGCAGCAGCAGCAGCAGCAGCAGCAGCAGCAGCAGCAGCAGCAGCAGCAGCAGCAGCAGCAGCAGCAGCAGCAGCAGCAGCAGCAGCAGCAGCAGCAGCAGCAGCAGCAGCAGCAGCAGCAGCAGCAGCAGCAGCAGCAGCAGCAGCAGCAGCAGCAGCAGCAGCAGCAGCAGCAGCAGCAGCAGCAGCAGCAGCAGCAGCAGCAGCAGCAGCAGCAGCAGCAGCAGCAGCAGCAGCAGCAGCAGCAGCAGCAGCAGCAGCAGCAGCAGCAGCAGCAGCAGCAGCAGCAGCCAGCAGCAGCAGCAGCAGCAGCAGCAGCAGCAGCAGCAGCAGCAGCAGCAGCAGCAGCAGCAGCAGCAGCAGCAGCAGCAGCAGCAGCAGCAGCAGCAGCAGCAGCAGCAGCAGCAGCAGCAGCAGCAGCAGCAGCAGCAGCAGCAGCAGCAGCAGCAGCAGCAGCAGCAGCAGCAGCAGCAGCAGCAGCAGCAGCAGCAGCAGCAGCAGCAGCAGCAGCAGCAGCAGCAGCAGCAGCAGCAGCAGCAGCAGCAGCAGCAGCAGCAGCAGCAGCAGCAGCAGCAGCAGCAGCAGCAGCAGCAGCAGCAGCAGCAGCAGCAGCAGCAGCAGCAGCAGCAGCAGCAGCAGCAGCAGCAGCAGCAGCAGCAGCAGCAGCAGCAGCAGCAGCAGCAGCAGCAGCAGCAGCAGCAGCAGCAGCAGCAGCAGCAGCAGCAGCAGCAGCAGCAGCAGCAGCAGCAGCAGCAGCAGCAGCAGCAGCAGCAGCAGCAGCAGCAGCAGCAGCAGCAGCAGCAGCAGCAGCAGCAGCAGCAGCAGCAGCAGCAGCAGCAGCAGCAGCAGCAGCAGCAGCAGCAGCAGCAGCAGCAGCAGCAGCAGCAGCAGCAGCAGCAGCAGCAGCAGCAGCAGCAGCAGCAGCAGCAGCAGCAGCAGCAGCAGCAGCAGCAGCAGCAGCAGCAGCAGCAGCAGCAGCAGCAGCAGCAGCAGCAGCAGCAGCAGCAGCAGCAGCAGCAGCAGCAGCAGCAGCAGCAGCAGCAGCAGCAGCAGCAGCAGCAGCAGCAGCAGCAGCAGCAGCAGCAGCAGCAGCAGCAGCAGCAGCAGCAGCAGCAGCAGCAGCAGCAGCAGCAGCAGCAGCAGCAGCAGCAGCAGCAGCAGCAGCAGCAGCAGCAGCAAGCAGCAGCAGCAGCAGCAGCAGCAGCAGCAGCAGCAGCAGCAGCAGCAGCAGCAGCAGCAGCAGCAGCAGCAGCAGCAGCAGCAGCAGCAGCAGCAGCAGCAGCAGCAGCAGCAGCAGCAGCAGCAGCAGCAGCAGCAGCAGCAGCAGCAGCAGCAGCAGCAGCAGCAGCAGCAGCAGCAGCAGCAGCAGCAGCAGCAGCAGCAGCAGCAGCAGCAGCAGCAGCAGCAGCAGCAGCAGCAGCAGCAGCAGCAGCAGCAGCAGCAGCAGCAGCAGCAGCAGCAGCAGCAGCAGCAGCAGCAGCAGCAGCAGCAGCAGCAGCAGCAGCAGCAGCAGCAGCAGCAGCAGCAGCAGCAGCAGCAGCAGCAGCAGCAGCAGCAGCAGCAGCAGGCAGCAGCAGCAGCAGCAGCAGCAGCAGCAGCAGCAGCAGCAGCAGCAGCAGCAGCAGCAGCAGCAGCAGCAGCAGCAGCAGCAGCAGCAGCAGCAGCAGCAGCAGCAGCAGCAGCAGCAGCAG
Organism: Amblyomma americanum; assembly: GCF_052857255.1. NCBI lineage: Eukaryota > Metazoa > Arthropoda > Arachnida > Ixodida > Ixodidae > Amblyomma > Amblyomma americanum. The sequence continues at coordinate 484,485,207 of NC_135497.1, read as the reverse complement.
CAGCAGCAGCAGCAGCAGCAGCAGCAGCAGCAGCAGCAGCAGCAGCAGCAGCAGCAGCAGCAGCAGCAGCAGCAGCAGCAGCAGCAGCAGCAGCAGCAGCAGCAGCAGCAGCAGCAGCAGCAGCAGCAGCAGCAGCAGCAGCAGCAGCAGCAGCAGCAGCAGCAGCAGCAGCAGCAGCAGCAGCAGCAGCAGCAGCAGCAGCAGCAGCAGCAGCAGCAGCAGCAGCAGCAGCAGCAGCAGCAGCAGCAGCAGCAGCAGCAGCAGCAGCAGCAGCAGCAGCAGCAGCAGCAGCAGCAGCAGCAGCAGCAGCAGCAGCAGCAGCAGCAGCAGCAGCAGCAGCAGCAGCAGCAGCAGCAGCAGCAGCAGCAGCAGCAGCAGCAGCAGCAGCAGCAGCAGCAGCAGCAAGCAGCAAGCAGCAAGCAGCAGCAGCAGCAGCAGCAGCAGCAGCAGCAGCAGCAGCAGCAGCAGCAGCAGCAGCAGCAGCAGCAGCAGCAGCAGCAGCAGCAGCAGCAGCAGCAAGCAGCAGCAGCAGCAGCAGCAGCAGCAGCAGCAGCAGCAGCAGCAGCAGCAAGCAGCAGCAGCAGCAGCAGCAGCAGCAGCAGCAGCAGCAGCAGCAAGCAGCAGCAAGCAGCAGCAGCAGCAGCAGCAGCAGCAGCAGCAGCAGCAGCAGCAGCAGCAGCAGCAGCAGCAGCAGCAGCAGCAGCAGCAAGCAGCAGCAGCAGCAGCAGCAGCAGCAGCAGCAGCAGCAGCAGCAGCAGCAGCAGCAGCAGCAGCAGCAGCAGCAGCAGCAGCAGCAGCAGCAGCAAGCAGCAGCAGCAGCAGCAGCAGCAAGCAGCAGCAGCAAGCAGCAGCAGCAAGCAGCAGCAGCAAGCAGCAGCAGCAAGCAGCAGCAGCAAGCAGCAGCAGCAGCAGCAGCAGCAGCAAGCAGCAGCAGCAAGCAGCAGCAGCAAGCAGCAGCAGCAAGCAGCAGCAGCAAGCAGCAGCAGCAGCAGCAGCAGCAGCAGCAGCAAGCAGCAGCAGCAAGCAGCAGCAGCAAGCAGCAGCAGCAAGCAGCAGCAGCAAGCAGCAGCAGCAAGCAGCAGCAGCAAGCAGCAGCAGCAAGCAGCAGCAGCAGCAGCAGCAGCAGCAGCAGCAGCAGCAGCAGCAGCAGCAAGCAGCAGCAGCAAGCAGCAGCAGCAGCAGCAGCAAGCAGCAGCAGCAAGCAGCAGCAGCAAGCAGCAGCAGCAAGCAGCAGCAGCAAGCAGCAGCAGCAAGCAGCAGCAAGCAGCAGCAAGCAGCAGCAAGCAGCAGCAAGCAGCAGCAAGCAGCAGCAGCAAGCAGCAGCAGCAAGCAGCAGCAGCAAGCAGCAGCAGCAAGCAGCAGCAGCAAGCAGCAGCAGCAAGCAGCAGCAGCAAGCAGCAGCAGCAAGCAGCAGCAGCAAGCAGCAGCAGCAAGCAGCAGCAGCAAGCAGCAGCAGCAGCAGCAGCAGCAGCAAGCAGCAGCAGCAAGCAGCAGCAGCAAGCAGCAGCAAGCAGCAGCAAGCAGCAAGCAGCAAGCAGCAGCAGCAGCAGCAGCAGCAGCAGCAGCAGCAGCAGCAGCAGCAGCAGCAGCAGCAGCAGCAGCAGCAGCAGCAGCAGCACAGCACAGCACAGCACAGCACAGCACAGCACAGCACAGCACAGCACAGCACAGCACAGCACAGCACAGCACAGCACAGCACAGCACAGCACAGCACAGCACAGCACAGCACAGCACAGCACAGCACAGCACAGCACAGCACAGCACAGCACAGCACAGCACAGCACAGCACAGCACAGCACAGCACAGCACAGCACAGCACAGCACAGCACAGCACAGCACAGCACAGCACAGCACAGCACAGCACAGCACAGCACAGCACAGCACAGCACAGCACAGCACAGCACAGCACAGCACAGCACAGCACAGCACAGCACAGCACAGCACAGCACAGCACAGCACAGCACAGCACAGCACAGCACAGCACAGCACAGCACAGCACAGCACAGCACAGCACAGCACAGCACAGCACAGCACAGCACAGCACAGCACAGCACAGCACAGCACAGCACAGCACAGCACAGCACAGCACAGCACAGCACAGCACAGCACAGCACAGCACAGCACAGCACAGCACAGCACAGCACAGCACAGCACAGCACAGCACAGCACAGCACAGCACAGCACAGCACAGCACAGCACAGCACAGCACAGCACAGCACAGCACAGCACAGCACAGCACAGCACAGCACAGCACAGCACAGCACAGCACAGCACAGCACAGCACAGCACAGCACAGCACAGCACAGCACAGCACAGCACAGCACAGCACAGCACAGCACAGCACAGCACAGCACAGCACAGCACAGCACAGCACAGCACAGCACAGCACAGCACAGCACAGCACAGCACAGCACAGCACAGCAGCAGCACAGCACAGCACAGCACGCACAGCACAGCAGCAGCAGCAGCAGCAGCAGCAGCAGCAGCAGCAGCAGCAGCAGCAGCAGCAGCAGCAGCAGCAGCAGCAGCAGCAGCAGCAGCAGCAGCAGCAGCAGCAGCAGCAGCAGCAGCAGCAGCAGCAGCAGCAGCAGCAGCAGCAGCAGCAGCAGCAGCAGCAGCAGCAGCAGCAGCAGCAGCAGCAGCAGCAGCAGCAGCAGCAGCAGCAGCAGCAGCAGCAGCAGCAGCAGCAGCAGCAGCAGCAGCAGCAGCAGCAGCAGCAGCAGCAGCAGCAGCAGCAGCAGCAGCAGCAGCAGCAGCAGCAGCAGCAGCAGCAGCAGCAGCAGCAGCAGCAGCAGCAGCAGCAGCAGCAGCAGCAGCAGCAGCAGCAGCAGCAGCAGCAGCAGCAGCAGCAGCAGCAGCAGCAGCAGCAGCAGCAGCAGCAGCAGCAGCAGCAGCAGCAGCAGCAGCAGCAGCAGCAGCAGCAGCAGCAGCAGCAGCAGCAGCAGCAGCAGCAGCAGCAGCAGCAGCAGCAGCAGCAGCAGCAGCAGCAGCAGCAGCAGCAGCAGCAGCAGCAGCAGCAGCAGCAGCAGCAGCAGCAGCAGCAGCAGCAGCAGCAGCAGCAGCAGCAGCAGCAGCAGCAGCAGCAGCAGCAGCAGCAGCAGCAGCAGCAGCAGCAGCAGCAGCAGCAGCAGCAGCAGCAGCAGCAGCAGCAGCAGCAGCAGCAGCAGCAGCAGCAGCAGCAGCAGCAGCAGCAGCAGCAGCAGCAGCAGCAGCAGCAGCAGCAGCAGCAGCAGCAGCAGCAGCAGCAGCAGCAGCAGCAGCAGCAGCAGCAGCAGCAGCAGCAGCAGCAGCAGCAGCAGCAGCAGCAGCAGCAGCAGCAGCAGCAGCAGCAGCAGCAGCAGCAGCAGCAGCAGCAGCAGCAGCAGCAGCAGCAGCAGCAGCAGCAGCAGCAGCAGCAGCAGCAGCAGCAGCAGCAGCAGCAGCAGCAGCAGCAGCAGCAGCAGCAGCAGCAGCAGCAGCAGCAGCAGCAGCAGCAGCAGCAGCAGCAGCAGCAGCAGCAGCAGCAGCAGCAGCAGCAGCAGCAGCAGCAGCAGCAGCAGCAGCAGCAGCAGCAGCAGCAGCAGCAGCAGCGGCGGCGGCGGCGGCGGCGGCGGCGGCGGCAGCGGCAGCGGCGGCGGCAGCGGCGGCAGCGGCGGCAGCGGTGGCAGCGGTGGCAGCGGTGGCAGCAGCAGCAGGCAGCAGCAGCAGCAGCAGCAGCAGCAGCAGCAGCAGCAAGCAGCAGCAGCAAGCAGCAGCAGCAAGCAGCAGCAAGCAACAGCAAGCAGCAAGCAGCAGCAGCAAGCAGCAAGCAGCAGCAGCAAGCAGCAGCAGCAAGCAGCAGCAAGCAGCAGCAAGCAGCAAGCAGCAGCAGCAGCTTGCTGCAGCAAGCAGCAGCAAGCATCAGCAAGCAGCAGCAAGCAGCAGCAAGCAGCAGCAAGCAGCAGCAAGCAGCAGCAAGCAGCAGCAGCAAGCAGCAGCAAGCAGCAGCAAGCAGCAGCAAGCAGCAGCAGCAAGCAGCAGCAAGCAGCAGCAGCAAGCAGCAAGCAGCAAGCAGCAAGCAGCAGCAAGCAGCAAGCAGCAGCAGCAGCAGCAGCAGCAGCAGCAAGCAGCAGCAAGCAGCAAGCAAGCAGCAAGCAAGCAGCAAGCAGCAAGCAAGCAGCAAGCAAGCAGCAGCAGCAACAGCAGCAAGCAGCAGCAAGCAGCAGCAAGCAGCAGCAGCAGCAGCAGCAGCAGCAGCAGCAGCAGCAGCAGCAGCAGCAGCAGCAGCAGCAGCAGCAGCAGCAGCAGCAGCAGCAGCAGCAGCAGCAGCAAGCAGCAGCAAGCAGCAAGCAGCAAGCAGCAAGCAGCAAGCAGCAAGCAGCAAGCAGCAGCAAGCAGCAAGCAGCAGCAGCAGCAGCAGCAGCAGCAGCAGCAGCAGCAGCAGCAGCAGCAGCAGCAGCAGCAGCAGCAGCAGCAGCAGCAGCAGCAGCAGCAGCAAGCAGCAGCAGCAAGCAGCAGCAAGCAGCAGCAGCAGCAAGCAGCAGCAGCAAGCAGCAGCAAGCAGCAGCAAGCAGCAAGCAGCAGCAAGCAGCAAGCAGCAGCAGCAGCAGCAAGCAGCAGCAGCAGCAGCAGCAGCAAGCAGCAGCAGCAGCAGCAGCAGCAAGCAGCAAGCAGCAGCAGCAGCAAGCAGCAGCAGCAGCAGCAGCAGCAAGCAGCAGCAGCAGCAGCATGCAGCAGCAGCAGCAGCAGCAAGCAGCAGCAGCAGCAAGCAGCAGCAGCAGCACCAAGCAGCAGCAGCAGCAAGCAGCAAGCAGCAAGCAGCAAGCAGCAAGCAGCAGCAAGCAGCAGCAAGCAGCAAGCAGCAGCAGCAGCAAGCAGCAGCAAGCAGCAAGCAGCAGCAAGCAGCAAGCAGCAGCAGCAGCAGCAGCACCAGCAGCAGCAGCAAGCAAGCAGCAAACAGCAAGCAAGCAGCAAGCAGCAAGCAGCAGCAGCAGCAAGCAGCAAGCAGCAGCAAGCAGCAAGCAGCAGCAAGCAGCAGCAAGCAGCAAGCAGCAGCAAGCAGCAGCAAGCAGCAAGCAGCAAGCAGCAGCAAGCAGCAAGCAGCAGCAAGCAGCAAGCAGCAAGCAGCAGCAAGCAGCAAGCAGCAGCAAGCAGCAAGCAGGCAAGCAGCAAGCAGCAGCAAGCAGCAAGCAGCAAGCAGCAAGCAGCAGCAGCAGCAGCAGCAGCAGCAGCAGCACAGCAGCAGCAGCAGCAGCAGCAGCAGCAGCAGCAGCAGCAGCAGCAGCAGCAGCAGCAGCAGCAGCAAGCAGCAGCAAGCAGCAGCAAGCAGCAGCAGCAGCAGCAGCAGCAGCAGCAGCAGCAGCAGCAGCAGCAGCAGCAAGCAGCAGCAGCAGCAAGCAGCAGCAGCAGCAAGCAGCAGCAAGCAGCAGCAAGCAGCAGCAGCAGCAGCAGAGCAGCAGCAGCAAGCAGCAGCAGCAGCAGCAGCAAGCAGCAGCAGCAGCAGCAAGCAGCAGCAGCAGCAGCAAGCAGCAGCAGCAGCAGCAAGCAGCAGCAGCAGCAGCAAGCAGCAGCAGCAGCAGCAAGCAGCAGCAGCAGCAGCAAGCAGCAGCAGCAGCAGCAAGCAGCAGCAGCAGCAGCAAGCAGCTAGCAGCAGCAGCAAGCAGTAGCAGCAGCAGCAAGCAGCAGCAGCAGCAGCAAGCAGCAGCAGCAGCAGCAAGCAGCAGCAGCAGCAGCAAGCAGCAGCAGCAGCAGCAAGCAGCAGCAGCAGCAGCAAGCAGCAGCAGCAGCAAGCAGCAGCAGCAGCAAGCAGCAGCAGCAGCAAGCAGCAGCAGCAGCAAGCAGCAGCAGCAGCAAGCAGCAGCAGCAGCAAGCAGCAGCAGCAGCAAGCAGCAGCAGCAGCAAGCAGCAGCAGCAGCAAGCAGCAGCAGCAGCAAAGCAGCAGCAGCAGCAAGCAGCAGCAGCAGCAAGCAGCAGCAGCAGCAAGCAGCAGCAGCAGCAAGCAGCAGTAGCAGCAAGCAGCAGCAGCAGCAAGCAGCAGCAGCAGCAGCAGCAAGCAGCAGCAGCAGCAAGCAGCAAGCAGCAGCAGCAGCAGCAGCAGCAGCAGCAGCAGCAGCAGCACAGCAGCAGCAGCAGCAGCAGCAGCAGCAGCAGCAGCAGCAGCAGCAGCAGCAGCAGCAGCAGCAGCAGCAGCAGCAAGCAGCAGCAGCAGCAAGCAGCAGCAGCAGCAGCAAGCAGCAGCAGCAGCAGCAGCGAGCAGCAAGCAGCAGCAGCAGCAAGCAGCAGCAGCAGCAAGCAGCAGCAGCAGCAAGCAGCAGCAGCAGCAAGCAGCAGCAGCAGCAGCAAGCAGCAGCAGCAGCAGCAGCAGCAGCAAGCAGCAGCAGCAGCAAGCAGCAGCAGCAGCAGCAAGCAGCAGCAGCAGCAAGCAGCAGCAGCAGCAAGCAGCAGCAGCAGCAAGCAGCAGCAGCAGCAAGCAGCAGCAGCAGCAAGCAGCAGCAGCAGCAAGCAGCAGCAGCAGCAAGCAGCAGCAGCAGCAGCAGCAGCGAGCAGCAGCAGCAGCGAGCAGCAGCAGCAGCGAGCAGCAGCAGCAGCGAGCAGCAGCAGCAGCGAGCAGCAGCAGCAGCGAGCAGCAGCAGCAGCAAGCAGCAGCAGCAGCAGCAAGCAGCAGCAGCAGCAAGCAGCAGCAGCAGCAAGCAGCAGCAGCAGCAAGCAGCAGCAAGCAGCAAGCAGCAGCAAGCAGCAGCAAGCAGCAGCAGCAGCAGCAAGCAGCAGCAGCAAGCAGCAGCAGCAGCAAGCAGCAGCAGCAGCAGCAAGCAGCAGCAAGCAGCAGCAGCAGCAAGCAGCAGCAGCAGCAGCAGCAAGCAGCAGCAGCAGCAGCAGCAAGCAGCAGCAGCAGCAAGCAGCAGCAGCAGCAGCAAGCAGCAGCAAGCAGCAGCAGCAGCAAGCAGCAGCAGCAGCAAGCAGCAACAGCAGCAAGCAGCAGCAAGCAGCAAGCAGCAGCAGCAGCAGCAAGCAGCAGCAAGCAGCAAGCAGCAGCAAGCAGCAAGCAGCAGCAGCAGCAAGCAGCAGCAGCAGCAGCAAGCAGCAGCAGCAGCAGCAAGCAGCAGCAGCAGCAGCAAGCAGCAGCAGCAGCAAGCAGCAGCAGCAGCAAGCAGCAGCAGCAGCAAGCAGCAGCAGCAGCAGCAAGCAGCAGCAGCAGCAAGCAGCAGCAGCAGCAAGCAGCAGCAGCAGCAAGCAGCAGCAGCAGCAGCAGCAGCAGCAAGCAGCAGCAGCAAGCAGCAGCAGCAGCAGCAAGCAGCAGCAGCAAGCAGCAGCAGCAGCAGCAAGCAGCAGCAGCAGCAGCAAGCAGCAGCAGCAGCAGCAAGCAGCAGCAGCAGCAGCAAGCAGCAGCAGCAGCAGCAAGCAGCAGCAGCAGCAGCAAGCAGCAGCAGCAGCAGCAAGCAGCAGCAGCAGCTGCAGCAAGCAGCAGCAGCAGCAAGCAGCAGCAAGCAGCAGCAGCAGCAAGCAGCAGCAGCAAGCAGCAGCAGCAGCAGCAGCAAGCAGCAGCAGCAGCAAGCAGCAGCAGCAGCAAGCAGCAGCAGCAGCAAGCAGCAGCAGCAGCAAGCAGCAGCAGCAAGCAGCGGCAGCAAGCGGAAGCAAGCGGCAGCAAGCGGCAGCAAGCGGCAGCAAGCGGCAGCAAGCAGCAGCAAGCAGCAGCAAGCAGCAGCAGCAGCAGCAAGCAGCAGCAGCAGCAGCAAGCAGCAGCAGCAGCAGCAAGCAGCAGCAGCAGCAGCAAGCAGCAGCAGCAGCAGCAAGCAGCAGCAGCAGCAGCAAGCAGCAGCAGCAGCAGCAAGCAGTAGCAGCCAGCAGCCAAGCAGCAGCAGCCAGCAGCAAGCAGCAGCAGCAGCAGCAAGCAGCAGCAGCAGCAGCAAGCAGCAGCAGCAGCAGCAGCAAGCAGCAGCAGCAGCAGCAAGCAGCAGCAGCAGCAGCAAGCAGCAGCAGCAGCAGCAAGCAGCAGCAGCAGCAAGCAGCAGCAGCAGCAAGCAAGCAGCAGCAGCAAGCAGCAGCAGCAGCAAGCAGCAGCAGCAGCAAGCAGCAGCAGCAGCAAGCAGCAGCAGCAGCAAGCAGCAGCAGCAGCAAGCAGCAGCAGCAGCAAGCAGCAGCAGCAGCAAGCAGCAGCAGCAGCAAGCAGCAGCAGCAGCAAGCAGCAGCAGCAGCAAGCAGCAGTAGCAGCAAGCAGCAGCAGCAGCAAGCAGCAGCAGCAGCAGCAAGCAGCAGCAGCAGCAAGCAGCAGCAGCAGCAGCAGCAGCAGCAGCAGCAGCAGCAGCAGCAGCAGCAGCAGCAGCAGCAGCAGCAGCAGCAGCAGCAGCAGCAGCAGCAGCAGCAGCAGCAGCAGCAGCAGCAGCAGCAGCAGCAGCAGCAAGCAGCAGCAGCAGCAAGCAGCAGCAGCAGCAAGCAGCAGCAGCAGCAGCAAGCAGCAGCAGCAGCAGCAGCGAGCAGCAAGCAGCAGCAGCAGCAAGCAGCAGCAGCAGCAAGCAGCAGCAGCAGCAAGCAGCAGCAAGCAGCAAGCAGCAGCAGCAGCAGCAAGCAGCAAGCAGCAGCAGCAGCAGCAAGCAGCAGCAGCAAGCAGCAGCAGCAGCAAGCAGCAGCAGCAGCAAGCAGCAGCAGCAAGCAGCAGCAGCAGCAAGCAGCAGCAGCAGCAAGCAGCAGCAGCAGCAAGCAGCAGCAGCAGCAAGCAGCAGCAGCAGCAGCAGCAGCGAGCAGCAGCAGCAGCGAGCAGCAGCAGCAGCGAGCAGCAGCAGCAGCGAGCAGCAGCAGCAGCGAGCAGCAGCAGCAGCAAGCAGCAGCAGCAGCAGCAAGCAGCAGCAGCAGCAAGCAGCAGCAGCAGCAAGCAGCAGCAGCAGCAAGCAGCAGCAAGCAGCAAGCAGCAGCAAGCAGCAGCAAGCAGCAGCAGCAGCAGCAAGCAGCAGCAGCAAGCAGCAGCAGCAGCAAGCAGCAGCAGCAGCAAGCAGCAGCAAGCAGCAGCAGCAGCAAGCAGCAGCAGCAGCAGCAGCAAGCAGCAGCAGCAGCAGCAGCAAGCAGCAGCAGCAGCAAGCAGCAGCAGCAGCAGCAAGCAGCAGCAAGCAGCAGCAGCAGCAAGCAGCAGCAGCAGCAAGCAGCAACAGCAGCAAGCAGCAGCAAGCAGCAAGCAGCAGCAGCAGCAGTAAGCAGCAGCAAGCAGCAAGCAGCAGCAAGCAGCAAGCAGCAGCAGCAGCAAGCAGCAGCAGCAGCAGCAAGCAGCAGCAGCAGCAGCAAGCAGCAGCAGCAGCAGCAAGCAGCAGCAGCAGCAAGCAGCAGCAGCAGCAAGCAGCAGCAGCAGCAAGCAGCAGCAGCAGCAGCAAGCAGCAGCAGCAGCAAGCAGCAGCAGCAGCAAGCAGCAGCAGCAGCAAGCAGCAGCAGCAGCAGCAGCAGCAAGCAGCAGCAGCAAGCAGCAGCAGCAGCAGCAAGCAGCAGCAGCAAGCAGCAGCAGCAGCAGCAAGCAGCAGCAGCAGCAGCAAGCAGCAGCAGCAGCAGCAAGCAGCAGCAGCAGCAGCAAGCAGCAGCAGCAGCAGCAAGCAGCAGCAGCAGCAGCAAGCAGCAGCAGCAGCAGCAAGCAGCAGCAGCAGCTGCAGCAAGCAGCAGCAGCAGCAAGCAGCAGCAAGCAGCAGCAGCAGCAAGCAGCAGCAGCAAGCAGCAGCAGCAGCAGCAGCAAGCAGCAGCAGCAGCAAGCAGCAGCAGCAGCAAGCAGCAGCAGCAGGCAAGCAGCAGCAGCAGCAAGCAGCAGCAGCAAGCAGCGGCAGCAAGCGGAAGCAAGCGGCAGCAAGCGGCAGCAAGCGGCAGCAAGCGGCAGCAAGCGGCAGCAAGCAGCAGCAAGCAGCAGCAAGCAGCAGCAAGCAGCAAGCAGCAAGCAGCAGCAAGCAGCAGCAAGCAGCAAGCAGCAGCAAGCAGCAGCAAGCAGCAGCAAGCAGCAGCAAGCAGCAGCAAGCAGCAGCAAGCAGCAAGCAGCAGCAGCAAGCAGCAGCAGCAAGCAGCAAGCAGCAAGCAGCAGCAGCAAGCAGCAGCAGCAGCAAGCAGCAGCAGCAAACAGCAGCAGCAAGCAGCAGCAGCAAGCAGCAGCAGCAAGCAGCAGCAGCAAAGCAGCAGCAGCAAGCAGCAGCAGCAAGCAGCAGCAGCAAGCAGCAGCAGCAGCAAGCAGCAGCAGCAGCAAGCAGCAGCAGCACCAAGCAGCAGCAGCAAGCAGCAGCAGCAGCAAGCAGCAGCAGCAGCAGCAAGCAGCAGCAGCAAGCAGCAGCAGCAGCAAGCAGCAAGCAGCAGCAAGCAGCAAGCAGCAGCAGCAAGCAGCAGCAGCAGCAAGCAGCAGCAGCAGCAAGCAGCAGCAGCAAGCAGCAGCAGCAGCAAGCAGCAGCAGCAGCAAGCAGCAGCAGCAGCGAGCAGCAAGCAAGCAGCAAGCAGCAGCAGCAGCAAGCAGCAGCAGCAGCAAGCAGCAGCAGCAGCAAGCAGCAGCAAGCAGCAGCAGCAGCAGCAAGCAGCAGCAGCAGCAAGCAGCAGCAGCAGCAAGCAGCAGCAGCACCAAGCAGCAGCAGCAGCAGCAAGCAGCAGCAGCAGCAGCAGCAAGCAGCAGCAGCAGCAGCAAGCAGCAAGCAGCAGCAGCAGCAAGCAGCAGCAGCAGCAAGCAGCAGCAGCAGCAGCAGCAAGCAGCAGCAGCAGCAGCAGCAGCAAGCAGCAGCAGCAGCAAGCAGCAGCAGCAGCAGCAAGCAGCAGCAAGCAGCAGCAGCAGCAAGCAGCAGCAGCAGCAAGCAGCAACAGCAGCAAGCAGCAGCAAGCAGCAAGCAGCAGCAGCAGCAGTAAGCAGCAGCAAGCAGCAAGCAGCAGCAAGCAGCAAGCAGCAGCAGCAGCAAGCAGCAGCAGCAGCAAGCAGCAGCAGCAGCAGCAAGCAGCAGCAGCAGCAGCAAGCAGCAGCAGCAGCAAGCAGCAGCAGCAGCAGCAAGCAGCAGCAGCAGCAGCAAGCAGCAGCAGCAGCAAGCAGCAGCAGCAGCAGCAGCAAGCAGCAGCAGCAGCAGCAAGCAGCAGCAGCAGCAGCAGCAAGCAGCAGCAGCAGCAGCAAGCAGCAGCAGCAGCAAGCAGCAGCAGCAGCAAGCAGCAGCAGCAGCAAGCAGCAGCAGCAGCAAGCAGGCAGCAGCAGCAGCAAGCAGCAGCAGCAGCAAGCAGCAGCAGCAGCAAGCAGCAGCAGCAGCAGCAGCAGCAGCAGCAGCAAGCAGCAGCAGCAGCAAGCAGCAGCAGCAGCAAGCAGCAGCAGCAGCAAGCAGCAGCAGCAGCAAGCAGCAGTAGCAGCAAGCAGCAGCAGCAGCAAGCAGCAGCAGCAGCAGCAAGCAGCAGCAGCAGCAAGCAGCAGCAGCAGCAGCAGCAGCAGCAGCAGCAGCAGCAGCAGCAGCAGCAGCAGCAGCAGCAGCAGCAGCAGCAGCAGCAGCAGCAGCAGCAGCAGCAGCAGCAGCAGCAGCAGCAGCAGCAGCAGCAGCAGCAAGCAGCAGCAGCAGCAAGCAGCAGCAGCAGCAAGCAGCAGCAGCAGCAGCAAGCAGCAGCAGCAGCAGCAGCGAGCAGCAAGCAGCAGCAGCAGCAAGCAGCAGCAGCAGCAAGCAGCAGCAGCAGCAAGCAGCAGCAGCAGCAAGCAGCAGCAGCAGCAGCAGCAGCAGCAGCAGCAGCAGCAGCAAGCAGCAGCAGCAGCAAGCAGCAGCAGCAGCAGCAAGCAGCAGCAGCAGCAAGCAGCAGCAGCAGCAAGCAGCAGCAGCAGCAAGCAGCAGCAGCAGCAAGCAGCAGCAGCAGCAAGCAGCAGCAGCAGCAAGCAGCAGCAGCAGCAAGCAGCAGCAGCAGCAGCAGCAGCGAGCAGCAGCAGCAGCGAGCAGCAGCAGCAGCGAGCAGCAGCAGCAGCGAGCAGCAGCAGCAGCGAGCAGCAGCAGCAGCAAGCAGCAGCAGCAGCAGCAAGCAGCAGCAGCAGCAAGCAGCAGCAGCAGCAAGCAGCAGCAGCAGCAAGCAGCAGCAAGCAGCAAGCAGCAGCAAGCAGCAGCAAGCAGCAGCAGCAGCAGCAAGCAGCAGCAGCAAGCAGCAGCAGCAGCAAGCAGCAGCAGCAGCAAGCAGCAGCAAGCAGCAGCAGCAGCAAGCAGCAGCAGCAGCAGCAGCAAGCAGCAGCAGCAGCAGCAGCAAGCAGCAGCAGCAGCAAGCAGCAGCAGCAGCAGCAAGCAGCAGCAAGCAGCAGCAGCAGCAAGCAGCAGCAGCAGCAAGCAGCAACAGCAGCAAGCAGCAGCAAGCAGCAAGCAGCAGCAGCAGCAGTAAGCAGCAGCAAGCAGCAAGCAGCAGCAAGCAGCAAGCAGCAGCAGCAGCAAGCAGCAGCAGCAGCAGCAAGCAGCAGCAGCAGCAGCAAGCAGCAGCAGCAGCAGCAAGCAGCAGCAGCAGCAAGCAGCAGCAGCAGCAAGCAGCAGCAGCAGCAAGCAGCAGCAGCAGCAGCAGCAGCAGCAAGCAGCAGCAGCAGCAGCAGCAAGCAGCAGCAGCAGCAAGCAGCAGCAGCAGCAGCAGCAGCAAGCAGCCAGCAGCAAGCAGCAGCAGCAGCAGCAAGCAGCAGCAGCAAGCAGCAGCAGCAGCAGCAAGCAGCAGCAGCAGCAGCAAGCAGCAGCAGCAGCAGCAAGCAGCAGCAGCAGCAGCAAGCAGCAGCAGCAGCAGCAAGCAGCAGCAGCAGCAGCAAGCAGCAGCAGCAGCAGCAAGCAGCAGCAGCAGCTGCAGCAAGCAGCAGCAGCAGCAAGCAGCAGCAAGCAGCAGCAGCAGCAAGCAGCAGCAGCAAGCAGCAGCAGCAGCAGCAGCAAGCAGCAGCAGCAGCAAGCAGCAGCAGCAGCAAGCAGCAGCAGCAGCAAGCAGCAAGCAGCAGCAAGCAGCAGCAGCAAGCAGCGGCAGCAAGCGGAAGCAAGCGGCAGCAAGCGGCAGCAAGCGGCAGCAAGCGGCAGCAAGCGGCAGCAAGCAGCAGCAAGCAGCAGCAAGCAGCAGCAAGCAGCAAGCAGCAAGCAGCAGCAAGCAGCAGCAAGCAGCAAGCAAGCAGCAAGCAGCAGCAAGCAGCAGCAAGCAGCAGCAAGCAGCAGCAAGCAGCAGCAAGCAGCAAGCAGCAGCAGCAAGCAGGCAGCAGCAAGCAGCAAGCAGCAAGCAGCAGCAGGCAAGCAGCAGCAGCAAGCAGCAGCAGCAAACAGCAGCAGCAAGCAGCAGCAGCAAGCAGCAGCAGCAAGCAGCAGCAGCAAGCAGCAGCAGCAAGCAGCAGCAGCAAGCAGCAGCAGCAAGCAGCAGCAGCAGCAAGCAGCAGCAGCAGCAAGCAGCAGGCAGCACCAAGCAGCAGCAGCAAGCAGCAGCAGCAGCAAGCAGCAGCAGCAGCAGCAAGCAGCAGCAGCAAGCAGCAGCAGCAGCAAGCAGCAAGCAGCAGCAAGCAGCAAGCAGCAGCAGCAAGCAGCAGCAGCAGCAAGCAGCAGCAGCAGCAAGCAAGCAGCAGCAAGCAGCAGCAGCAGCAAGCAGCAGCAGCAGCAAGCAGCAGCAGCAAGCGAGCAGCAAGCAAGCAGCAGCAGCAGCAGCAGCAAGCAGCAGCAGCAGCAAGCAGCAGCAGCAGCAAGCAGCAGCAGCAGCAGAGCAGCAAGCAGCAGCAGCAGCAAGCAGCAGCAGCACCAAGCAGCAGCAGCAGCAGCAAGCAGCAGCAGCAGCAGCAGCAAGCAGCAGCAGCAGCAGCAAGCAGCAAGCAGCAGCAGCAGCAAGCAGCAGCAGCAGCAAGCAGCAGCAGCAGCAAGCAGCAGCAGCAGCAAGCAGCAGCAGCAGCAAGCAGCAGCAGCAGCAAGCAGCAGCAGCAGCAAGCAGCAGCAGCAGCAAGCAGCAGCAGCAGCAAGCAGCAGCAGCAGCAGCAGCAAGCAGCAGCAGCAGCAAGCAGCAGCAGCAGCAAGCAGCAGCAAGCAGCAGCAAGCAGCAGCAGCAGCAGCAAGCAGCAAGCAGCAGCAAGCAGCAGCAGCAGCAGCAGCAAGCGGCAGCAAGCGGCAGCAAGCAGCAGCAAGCAGCAGCAAGCAGCAAGCAGCAGCAAGCAGCAGCAAGCAGCAAGCAGCAGCAAGCAGCAGCAAGCAGCAGCAAGCAGCAGCAAGCAGCAGCAAGCAGCAGCAAGAAGCAGCAAGCAGCAGCAGCAAGCAGCAAGCAGCAAGCAGCAGCAAGCAGCAAGCAGCAGCAGCAGCAAGCAGCAAGCAGCAGCAGCAGCAGCAGCAGCAGCAGCAGCAGCAGCAGCAGCAGCAGCAGCAGCAGCAGCAGCAGCAAGCAGCAGCAGCAGCAAGCAGCAGCAGCAGCAGCAGCAGCAGCAAGCAGCAGCAGCAAGCAGCAGCAGCAGCAGCAGCAGCAAGCAGCAGCAGCAAGCAGCAGCAGCAAGCAGCAGCAGCAGCAGCAGCAGCAAGCAGCAGCAGCAAGCAGCAGCAGCAGCAAGCAGAAGCAGCAAGCAGCAGCAGAAAGCAGCAGCAGCAGCAGCAGCAGCAAGCAGCAGCAGCAAGCAGCAGCAGCAAGCAGCAGCAGCAAGCAGCAGCAGCAAGCAGCAAGCAGCAGCAAGCAGCAGCAAGCAGCAGCAAGCAGCAGCAAGCAGCAGCAAGCAGCAGCAGCAAGCAGCAGCAGCAGCAAGCAGCAGCAGCAAGCAGCAGCAGCAAGCAGCAGCAGCAAGCAGCAGCAGCAAGCAGCAGCAGCAAGCAGCAGCAGCAAGCAGCAGCAGCAAGCAGCAGCAGCAGCAGCAGCAGCAGCAAGCAGCAGCAAGCAGCAGCAAGCAGCAGCAGCAAGCAGCAGCAGCAAGCAGCAGCAGCAGCAAGCAGCAGCAGCAGCAGCAGCAGCAGCAGCAGCAGCAGCAGCAGCAGCAGCAGCAGCAGCAGCAGCAGCAGCAGCAGCAGCAGCAGCAGCAGCAGCAGCAGCAGCAGCAGCAGCAGCAGCAGCAGCAGCGGCAGCAGCAGCAGCGGCAGCGGCAGCAGCGGCGGCGGCGGCGGCGGCGGCGGTAGCGGCGAGCGGCAGCGGCAGCGCAGCGGCAGCGGTGGCAGCGAGGCAGAGCAGCAGCAGCAGCAGCAGCAGCAGCAGCAGCAGCAGCAGCACAGCAGCAGCAGCAGCAGCAGCAGCAGCAGCAGCAGCAGCAGCAGCAGCAGCAGCAGCAGCAGCAGCAGCAGCAGCAGCAGCAGCAGCAGCAGCAGCAGCAGCAAGGAGCAGCAGCAGCAGCAGCAGCAGCAGCAAGTCAGCAGCAGCAGCAGCAGCAGCAGCAGCAGCAGCAGCAGCAAGCAGCAGCAGCAGCAGCAGCAAGCAGCAGCAAGCAACAGCAAGCAGCAAGCAGCAGCAGCAAGCAGCAAGCAGCAGCAGCAAGCAGCAGCAGCAAGCAGCAGCAAGCAGCAGCAAGCAGCAAGCAGCAGCAGCAGCTTGCTGCAGCAAGCAGCAGCAAGCAGCAGCAAGCAGCAGCAAGCAGCAGCAAGCAGCAGCAAGCAGCAGCAAGCAGCAGCAAGCAGCAGCAGCAAGCAGCAGCAAGCAGCAGCAAGCAGCAGCAAGCAGCAGCAGCAAGCAGCAGCAAGCAGCAGCAAGCAGCAAGCAGCAAGCAGCAAGCAGCAGCAAGCAGCAGCAGCAAGCAGCAGCAGCAGCAGCAGCAAGCAGCAGCAAGCAGCAAGCAAGCAGCAAGCAGCAGCAAGCAGCAAGCAAGCAGCAAGCAAGCAGCAGCAGCAACAGCAGCAAGCAGCAGCAAGCAGCAGCAAGCAGCAGCAGCAGCAGCAGCAGCAGCAGCAGCAGCAGCAGCAGCAGCAGCAGCAGCAGCAGCAGCAGCAGCAGCAGCAGCAGCAGCAGCAGCAGCAGCAGCAGCAGCAGCAGCAGCAGCAAGCAGCAGCAAGCAGCAAGCAGCAAGCAGCAAGCAGCAAGCAGCAAGCAGCAAGCAGCAGCAAGCAGCAAGCAGCAGCAGCAGCAGCAGCAGCAGCAGCAGCAGCAGCAGCAGCAGCAGCAGCAGCAGCAGCAGCAGCAGCAGCAGCAGCAAGCAGCAGCAGCAAGCAGCAGCAAGCAGCAGCAGCAGCAAGCAGCAGCAGCAAGCAGCAGCAAGCAGCAGCAAGCAGCAAGCAGCAGCAAGCAGCAAGCAGCAGCAGCAGCAGCAAGCAGCAGCAGCAGCAGCAGCAGCAAGCAGCAGCAGCAGCAGCAGCAGCAAGCAGCAAGCAGCAGCAGCAGCAAGCAGCAGCAGCAGCAGCAGCAGCAAGCAGCAGCAGCAGCAGCATGCAGCAGCAGCAGCAGCAGCAAGCAGCAGCAGCAGCAAGCAGCAGCAGCAGCACCAAGCAGCAGCAGCAGCAAGCAGCAAGCAGCAAGCAGCAAGCAGCAAGCAGCAGCAAGCAGCAGCAAGCAGCAAGCAGCAGCAGCAGCAAGCAGCAGCAAGCAGCAAGCAGCAGCAAGCAGCAAGCAGCAGCAGCAGCAGCAGCACCAGCAGCAGCAGCAAGCAAGCAGCAAACAGCAAGCAAGCAGCAAGCAGCAAGCAGCAGCAGCAGCAAGCAGCAAGCAGCAGCAAGCAGCAAGCAGCAGCAAGCAGCAGCAAGCAGCAAGCAGCAGCAAGCAGCAGCAAGCAGCAAGCAGCAAGCAGCAGCAAGCAGCAAGCAGCAGCAAGCAGCAAGCAGCAAGCAGCAGCAAGCAGCAAGCAGCAGCAAGCAGCAAGCAGCAGCAAGCAGCAAGCAGCAGCAAGCAGCAAGCAGCAAGCAGCAAGCAGCAAGCAAGCAGCAGCAGCAGCAGCAGCAGCAGCAGCAGCAGCAGCAGCAGCAGCAGCAGCAGCAGCAGCAGCAGCAGCAGCAGCAGCAGCAGCAGCAGCAGCAGCAGCAGCAGCAGCAGCAGCAGCAAGCAGCAGCAAGCAGCAGCAAGCAGCAGCAGCAGCAGCAGCAGCAGCAGCAGCAGCAGCAGCAGCAGCAGCAGCAAGCAGCAAGCAGCAGCAAGCAGCAGCAGCAGCAAGCAGCAGCAGCAGCAGCAAGCAGCAGCAGCAGCAGCAAGCAGCAGCAGCAGCAGCAAGCAGCAGCAGCAGCAGCAAGCAGCAGCAGCAGCAGCAAGCAGCAGCAGCAGCAGCAAGCAGCAGCAGCAGCAGCAAGCAGCAGCAGCAGCAGCAAGCAGCAGCAGCAGCAGCAAGCAGCAGCAGCAGCAGCAAGCAGCAGCAGCAGCAGCAAGCAGCAGCAGCAGCAGCAAGCAGCAGCAGCAGCAGCAAGCAGCAGCAGCAGCAGCAAGCAGCAGCAGCAGCAGCAAGCAGTAGCAGCAGCAGCAAGCAGCAGCAGCAGCAGCAAGCAGCAGCAGCAGCAGCAAGCAGCAGCAGCAGCAGCAAGCAGCAGCAGCAGCAGCAAGCAGCAGCAGCAGCAGCAAGCAGCAGCAGCAGCAGCAAGCAGCAGCAGCAGCAAGCAGCAGCAGCAGCAAGCAGCAGCAGCAGCAAGCAGCAGCAGCAGCAAGCAGCAGCAGCAGCAAGCAGCAGCAGCAGCAAGCAGCAGCAGCAGCAAGCAGCAGCAGCAGCAAGCAGCAGCAGCAGCAAGCAGCAGCAGCAGCAAGCAGCAGCAGCAGCAAGCAGCAGCAGCAGCAAGCAGCAGCAGCAGCAAGCAGCAGCAGCAAGCAGCAGTAGCAGCAAGCAGCAGCAGCAGCAAGCAGCAGCAGCAGCAGCAAGCAGCAGCAGCAGCAAGCAGCAGCAGCAGCAGCAGCAGCAGCAGCAGCAGCAGCAGCAGCAGCAGCAGCAGCAGCAGCAGCAGCAGCAGCAGCAGCAGCAGCAGCAGCAGCAGCAGCAAGCAGCAGCAGCAGCAGCAGCAGCAGCAGCAGCAAGCAGCAGCAGCAGCAGCAGCGAGCAGCAAGCAGCAGCAGCAGCAAGCAGCAGCAGCAGCAAGCAGCAGCAGCAGCAAGCAGCAGCAGCAGCAAGCAGCAGCAGCAGCAGCAAGCAGCAGCAGCAGCAGCAGCAGCAGCAAGCAGCAGCAGCAGCAAGCAGCAGCAGCAGCAGCAAGCAGCAGCAGCAGCAAGCAGCAGCAGCAGCAAGCAGCAGCAGCAGCAAGCAGCAGCAGCAGCAAGCAGCAGCAGCAGCAAGCAGCAGCAGCAGCAAGCAGCAGCAGCAGCAAGCAGCAGCAGCAGCAGCAGCAGCGAGCAGCAGCAGCAGCGAGCAGCAGCAGCAGCGAGCAGCAGCAGCAGCGAGCAGCAGCAGCAGCGAGCAGCAGCAGCAGCGAGCAGCAGCAGCAGCAAGCAGCAGCAGCAGCAAGCAGCAGCAGCAGCAAGCAGCAGCAGCAGCAAGCAGCAGCAGCAGCAAGCAGCAGCAAGCAGCAAGCAGCAGCAAGCAGCAGCAAGCAGCAGCAGCAGCAAGCAGCAGCAGCAAGCAGCAGCAGCAGCAAGCAGCAGCAGCAGCAGCAAGCAGCAGCAAGCAGCAGCAGCAGCAAGCAGCAGCAGCAGCAGCAGCAAGCAGCAGCAGCAGCAGCAGCAAGCAGCAGCAGCAGCAAGCAGCAGCAGCAGCAGCAAGCAGCAGCAAGCAGCAGCAGCAGCAAGCAGCAGCAGCAGCAAGCAGCAACAGCAGCAAGCAGCAGCAAGCAGCAAGCAGCAGCAGCAGCAGCAAGCAGCAGCAAGCAGCAAGCAGCAGCAAGCAGCAAGCAGCAGCAGCAGCAAGCAGCAGCAGCAGCAGCAAGCAGCAGCAGCAGCAGCAAGCAGCAGCAGCAGCAGCAAGCAGCAGCAGCAGCAAGCAGCAGCAGCAGCAAGCAGCAGCAGCAGCAAGCAGCAGCAGCAGCAGCAAGCAGCAGCAGCAGCAAGCAGCAGCAGCAGCAAGCAGCAGCAGCAGCAAGCAGCAGCAGCAGCAGCAGCAGCAGCAAGCAGCAGCAGCAAGCAGCAGCAGCAGCAGCAAGCAGCAGCAGCAAGCAGCAGCAGCAGCAGCAAGCAGCAGCAGCAGCAGCAAGCAGCAGCAGCAGCAGCAAGCAGCAGCAGCAGCAGCAAGCAGCAGCAGCAGCAGCAAGCAGCAGCAGCAGCAGCAAGCAGCAGCAGCAGCAGCAAGCAGCAGCAGCAGCTGCAGCAAGCAGCAGCAGCAGCAAGCAGCAGCAGCAGCAAGCAGCAGCAGCAAGCAGCAGCAGCAGCAGCAGCAAGCAGCAGCAGCAGCAAGCAGCAGCAGCAGCAAGCAGCAGCAGCAGCAAGCAGCAGCAGCAGCAAGCAGCAGCAGCAAGCAGCGGCAGCAAGCGAAGCAAGCGCAGCAAGCGGCAGCAAGCGCAGCAAGCGGCAGCAAGCAGCAGCAAGCAGCAGCAAGCAGCAGCAGCAGCAGCAAGCAGCAGCAGCAGCAGCAAGCAGCAGCAGCAGCAGCAAGCAGCAGCAGCAGCAGCAAGCAGCAGCAGCAGCAGCAAGCAGCAGCAGCAGCAGCAAGCAGCAGCAGCAGCAGCAAGCAGCAGCAGCAGCAGCAAGCAGCAGCAGCAGCAGCAAGCAGCAGCAGCAGCAGCAAGCAGCAGCAGCAGCAGCAGCAAGCAGCAGCAAGCAGCAGCAGCAGCAAGCAGCAGCAGCAGCAGCAAGCAGCAGCAGCAGCAGCAAGCAGCAGCAGCAGCAGCAGCAGCAGCAGCAGCAGCAGCAAGCAGCAGCAGCAGCAAGCAGCAGCAAGCAGCAGCAGCAGCAAGCAGCAGCAGCAGCAAGCAGCAGCAGCAGCAAGCAGCAGCAGCAGCAGCAGCAGCAGCAGCAGCAGCAGCAGCAGCAGCAGCAGCAGCAGCAAGCAGCAGCAGCAGCAGCAGCAGCAGCAGCAGCAGCAGCAGCAGCAAGCAGCAGCAGCAGCAAGCAGCAGCAGCAGCAGCAGCAGCAGCAGCAGCAGCAGCAGCAAGCAGCAGCAGCAAGCAGCAGCAGCAGCAGCAGCAGCAGCAGCAGCAGCAGCAGCAAGCAGCAGCAGCAGCAGCAGCAGCAGCAGCAGCAGCAAGCAGCAGCAGCAGCAGCAGCAGCAGCAGCAGCAGCAGCAAGCAGCAGCAGCAGCAGCAGCAGCAGCAGCAGCAGCAAGCAGCAGCAGCAGCAGCAAGCAGCAGCAGCAGCAGCAGCGAGCAGCAAGCAGCAGCAGCAGCAAGCAGCAGCAGCAGCAAGCCAGCAGCAGCAGCAAGC